>NC_135310.1:93367046-93673958 GCF_048772815.1 Callospermophilus lateralis | reverse complement strand
AGGTGTAGGGAGGAAGAGTAGGGAGGAAGAGCATGAGAAGAATATTACCACTAAACAAGGAAGAGAGGTGGGAAGGAAAAGGGGAATTGAATGGAAGATGGAAGGAGACCCTCATTGTTACACAAAATACATACAGGATTGTGTGAGGGGGAAGGGGGGAAAAAGAGAGAGAGAAAAAGTGTCACAGTAGATTGGGTAGAGAGAGGTAATGGGAGGGGAGGAGAGGGGAGGAGGGGATAAGTGGGCAGCAGAATACAACTGACACTAGTATTGCTGTATGTATATACATGGCTGTATAACCAATGTGATCCTGCAATCTGTACACATGGAAAAATGAGAATTCATACCCTTTTTGAATCAAATGTATGATATGTCAAGATCATTGTATTGTCTTGAGCAACTAATAAAAAATTCTCTTAGTACATTTTATTTCAATATAAAATGGACTATTTGCCCTGAAATTGTGCATAAATAATTAAAACATTATCTAAATTGCAGGGTCAGTTTCTGTGATCAGCCTTATCCAAGTGTCTCTTTTTGAGGTTAACACTTTCATACAAACTATCAGAAGATCAGATCACTAATAGGAAGTAATATAATTCTGAAAGAATTAGTTAACTCTCAAGGGGATATGGCATTTTATATCAGCTCTATCTAGGAAAGAATATAATAAAAAGAAATTTATAATTTTAGCATAACAAAAAGGAAAAAATAGACTTTAAAACAGGAGATCAAATCAAATCTAAGGCAATTAACTTTTTTAATAAACACAACTATACAGATTGTTCCTAACTTGCTTCAAGATACAAAACTAAAGATAAATCACACAATCTGTGTTTACCTGTCTCTCCAACACTTACTTAATAAAAGCTGGTCAATCATGAATGAATCCAAATAAAAATATGTTTAGTGTGTGAAAAATGTACACATGAGTATGTATTTACATACACACAAATATATCTATATATTCACATTCATGAGTATACACAATTTCAGTTATCAACTATTTCATTAAGATCCACATTGCAGATGCCTCTAAAGAGCACATACACACACCCACACATACAAAAAAAAAAAAAAAAAATCAATGTATTCATTTTCTCCTGCATGCATCACCTAAAGGTAAAGGATTTAAATGAATGTGTGTGTGTGTGTGTGTGTGTGTGTGTTGTCCTCTAGAATTGTTTGGTTTCATGTAAACTAAAGAATTCTTTTAGTCCTCTTCCATAAGAAAATGTCTAACTCTGCATATCAGTTAGAGAAGTAGTAAGAGACCAGGCACTCTCTCTGACTGACTCTACCCTAAAAACAAACAAACAAACAAACAAACAAAAAAAACTAACGTTTTAAAAACAGAGAAAAGTTTAAATCAGCCATAGACACAGATCTCTCATGTGTCAACCCTGTGTAGCACTACTCTAAAATGCAAATGAGAGAATAAAATGGAAAACTTGAGAATGTGTATTTTCATGAGCATTGATTCAAATTCACATAAATTCTTACACACACATAAGTAAAAACTTTCTCAGTTAAAGACATGCAGTTCACTTTGTGACATTCATAAGCAATGTATAAATTTTTCAAAACTTGGAGAGCTATCAAAACAAAGAACAAACTCTTCACTCCAGACTGCCCACCATCCAATTGCTCTACCCTGTGTTTGGATTAATTGGTTATATTGCATAACCAATTTGAATTAATTAGTCATATGATAATTGGTAATATAATAATCATATACTAATAAAGATAAGAGCCAATTTATCATTCTTTCCTTATGAATGGGACTGTTCAATTTTTACTTTGGAGAAATGGAGCAATGATAATTGTCACTCCAAAGGCTGATCTATGTGAGATCAAAGGGAAGATACGTTTTTCTTGTTTCAAATCTAACTTTATAATGAATTGTATGTTTGTGTGTCCTGGTTTTTAAACATCATTGCTATTAAATATAGGCATAATTTTATTATTCCTTCAAATTTTAGAAACCTCATTTTGTTTATATGCTAAGAAATATAAAAGCATAATTGTCTTTAACATTACAATGATTGGTGTCCAAGACAGTTTTACAAGTCATTTTATAAAGAAACATAATATTTTTAAAGAAATTACATGTGTGGGTATGTGCACGTATATATGATTACTGGCAAAATTTTTTCTAAGCTTTTTTCCTTAATTTTAAACATTCTTTCAAGATAAAAATATTTTCCTTCAAAATGTGTGTTTTTATGCCCTTATTAAAATAACAACAGTACCCTTGAACTTAGCTATATTTCTCAGTGATCTATGTTGCAGTATCTCCTCTATATTCTTCAGTATTTGTAAATGCATTTCTAAATCTTCCAAGTTCAGGTATAATGCATTTAAAAAAATAATAATAGCTATGTTTATATTTCAGTATATACATTTTTAAAAGTCCAGTTCATTATTGTGTTTTTATCTATTAAGATGTTCTCAGTTTCCAAGGGTTTCCACTATTATTACCCATAAATTAGACTGGAAACTTCACTAATATATGTTGGAACATACAAAGTGATACCTGTAGTGAGGGTATCACTCAGAAGTATTTTAGAAACAACATTTCTCTCTGATCTTGTCTAGAATTCCTGTCTCTCAACTCATCCTCCCCAAGACAAGAAACTAGAATTCTTCTTCTCCAAGAGGAATCATAAAAATCAGAACCCTTTTATTTAAAGCCAGAAATAAAACCCAAAATAATACTCTAAGCTCTTCCTTTTGTCTGTGGTACATCTCAACATGATCAATCTAGACCCTCATTCCAGAGCAGTCCTGCCTCCCTCAGACCCAGGAGGAAGAAATGCTGCAACATGGGGTTAAAAATTAATCTGAAAAGATAGGTTTTGATGGCTTCCCCACTCAGTAAGTTATTATTATATCCCACCTCTTTGTCTAGTCTTTCTTTGTCATTCAGATTCCAACAAACTTAAACATAAAAGTGGAAAATTCACCTTGGATCTTCAGGTCTTCCTCCTGTAGATTCCCATGACACTTAAAATATGATTAAATACAGTTTTATGCTTTTCTCTTATTAACCCATATTTTGTTTTAGAGGTGTTATTCAGGACCCTTATGATGCATAAGAAGTGTCTCCTCGTTCCTTCACTACATATGTATTTTATTAGGTTGCCATTAATCTTATGTATTATCTTTCCAATATTAAATATAGTAGTGTACTGATAAAAATGGACATTCTAAATCTTTAAATAAGATTTGAATATGCTGATTTTAATATGCTATCATTCTCAGGGTGTACACATGAGGTCAAAATATTCTCAAAATCTATTCTTGAAATATTCTAACTACAAAGGAATAAACCACCTTGATTTAAGAACATCTCTTCCGATCAATGCATTTTCTAAAATTTATTCTGAAAAAGTAAATCTTTCTTAAGATAATAACCATAGTTAAGAAGCATACTGGAAAAAACAAAGAGCTATCTCATTTTGTTTCTTTCAAAGTTTGGATCAAAGCTACACATCTTTTGAAAGGCAAGGCAGTCTGCCAAAACCACACAGGGGGTCTTCTGCACTTTCTCTGACACGCAAATGACCACCTTCTGAAATTGCATGCTAAGTTTTCATTCTGTAAATATTAGCTCAGTAAGTGAATTGCTACTTTTTCTTTTAATCATTTTAACCTCTCTTTTAAAAAAGAAAAAAAAGTCTTCCTTGTATTTAATGAATGTCTCTACAGTAGATTCATATTTAATGCTCCAGACCATTTCTATGACTTGTATGTAGACACATGTTTATGAAGAAAGAATTAGATTTCTAATTAAGCAGTCCACATTAAGGCTCTCTGCCAGATTTGAATTAGTCTTAAGGGCATTTGTAGAGAGATGTTGTTTGAGGAATATTTGTGTCCATATCCTCAGTAGCCAGGGAAATATATTCAACAAGATGCTCACACAATTTCTGTACTATGAACAGGCAGATTTCTACTTTGCTTATTTGTTTGTTTTGGGAAGCTGTTAACAACTAAGTGGTTGTATATATTCATGGTTTAGCCCTGAGGAGTAATTCTAGTCAAAGAATTTTGGAAGAAATAATCAAGAGCAATGATGCATATCTACTGTGAAAGGTAATTTCAATCAGGTAGAAACTTCCCAAAGTCCTGAACATGAAGATTAGGCCACCTAAACATGGCTGATTAGAACATGATTTCCATTTTTTTCACAAACTCAAAAAGATGCTTTAAATCTTGGGAGATTTAAAGGTGTTTTGCATCCAATAACCTGAAAGAAACTGGAAAGCTAATGTATATCTACAAAATTCTTTTCCACTAGCCTGCTATTGACATTTTTTATTTTATTTTTTAGGTGTTTCTTCTTTTTTTCACTTTCTTTTCCCAGTATACCCTATTGGTAGGCCGATTTGAATTAGAAAAATCTATATTTATTTTTGCTTTTTTTAAGTTAAATTTATCTCAAAGTGACACATTAAACATAAAATTTATGCATCTTAATGAGGTATAACATGAAGTTTTTATCCTTGTATACCTTGTGTATATTTAAATTGGGTTGACTATTTATTATTTCTGTTGAATATATTCAAAATCCTTTTTTTCCTAGCTTGTTGAAACATGCAGTACATCATTGTTCTATATAGTCACCAGATTGTAAAATAGCACATCAGAACTTCTTACTGTGATCTAACTGTAGCTCAGTAGTTCCTGATCAGCCTTTTCCCATGCTCCTTCCTTCTCCATCATTCCTAGCCTAAGGTATTCAGGATTCTATTTTAGATTCTAACAAAAAGTGAGATCATGCGATTAGAATAAATTTTAAAATTAGTGGAAATTTCTTTCAGTTTTCAAAGCCATTCATTTTATAATTTATTCCTTTTGCCCCTTTTTCATGTCCAACTCACTGAAAGCTCTTGTTAATGCATGGAATGGGAAAACACATTTATTCCACATCCACTTCCTATTTATATTTTCATTATTCTCAAAAACTTCTGATTTTAGGTACAACCTTACACTTATTGAATGTTCAAGTATCTACTGCCAATATTCAAAAATCCAAGAAAGATAAGCTACAGAAAATCTTAAGTAAACAGGAATAAATTTTGCATGACCCAAAATGGGACCTGTTAATAGAATAGTGACTATGGCACTCAAAAATAACAGTCAAGTAAAACAATAGAGGGCTGCAGTGTGGCTCAGCGTTAGAGAATTTGTCTGACATGTGCAGTATCCTGGGTTCATTCACCAGCGCTGCCGAAAACCTTATTAAAAAAGGTACAAAAACAGGAAATGATTTTACTTCCCTTGACAGCTGTTGTACCTATTGGATAAGGATGAGTTTCTTCATATTCAGGTGAAGAAACACACTTGAGACTGGAAGCAGGAGTTGAAAAATTCATGCTTCAGACTCCTAAACTTAGATCTTTTCACTGGGTCACTTTTGGCTCTCATTTGCTTTGGAACCACCATTTAATTTAATGTAGATCTCCTATTTTAAAGCATATTTTTTGAGCATATATTAATTATAGGTCCATGAGTCATGGAACAGTTTTGAAAATTTAGAAAGCAGAGTGAGACATGGTGATCTCCTTTCAGATTTCAATGAACATTGTATTATTGGAATTAAATAAAATGTGCATAGCTATGTAAAACAAAATGACATACAAAAAGAAACAGGAATTAGAAAAGTAAAAAAAATGAAATAAATCTGTGTCATTCACATATGGTCTTTTTGAAATTTATAGAATCTCTTTAGGTAGATTGTTCATGATCACTCTCAGTATACATTGATATCCATTACAAAAAGAATCTTTAGTAGTCGATTTAAATTCTTAATCTTTTGGAGGCATAATTTCCTTTTTAACTTTGGTAATTATTTCTTGATAATAGTTCATCATATTTAGAAGCATTAATCTGCTATAAGAAACTCCTGTGAGTTATTATTTATTTTTAATGAGCAAAACACTTAAAGAAAAATCTTAATCTCATTTCTCCTTTTATAATAAAACAGAGTGAGTGATTCATAAAAAGTAGAAATTTGCCACAGCTCTGGGGTTTGGAAGTCCAAGACCAAAGCCTTTACAAGTTTTCTGTCTTATGAGGGTTGCTCTCTGCTTCCAGGATGGTCCTTGAACATTACATTCTCCAGAGAAGAGGAGTGCTACATTCTTACTTGGAAGAAGACAGAAGGGCAAAAAAGGGCAAAGTCCCTCCACTAAGCCCCTTTTATAATTGCATTAATCCCTTCATGGAGGTGACATTAATACCACTCAGTAGTATCTGCTACCAATATGGTTGCATTGTGAATTAAGTTTATCACCTGAATTTTGATTCTAGAGGATACATTCAAATCAAAAAATTAGGAAATGTTCTTTAATTTTCTACTCTTTATTAACTTTGAGTTATATGTTGACCTAGTTTCTGTATTATTTTTGAAGTTATTGTGAATATAATAAATGTCAGAGGCCGTTATATTTAGAGATTTTTGAACTATTATCCGGATTACCATTTATGAGCTGTGCTGCTCTTTAGACCTATGAAGTCAGACTATTCCACCTCCCTATTTGTATAACATAAGATATGAAAATAAGTTACTCATAATAAAATGTATCTTAATAAATGCTTATGTTTTATTATAGATCAAATGCCTGAGATAAATAATTTTCCAGATTTAGCATTTTTGCTCGACTACAATATTCAATTAAACTATGAAAAATTATATCATGACATGGATTTGTCTACAAAATATATTATATATAAATGTTATCTAAACCTTTTTTTTTTGTATTGGCTATTGAACCAGGGATGTTTTACCACTGAGACACATCCTCAACCCTTTTATATTGAGACAGAGTCTCACTAAGTTGCTTAGGATCTCACTCAACTGCTGAATGCTGGCCTTGGACTTGTAGGACTCCTGACTCAGCCTTCCAAGTTGCTGGAATTACAGGCATGTGCCACTGTGCCCAGCAGTGTATTTAAACATAATATAAAATTTGTCTATTTGAGAGACAGGTGGCATTGACAACAGCAATGCTAATAAATTTGGAAATTCTTTTTTTTTGTCTTTTACATTCTAAAATCAATGTATAATCTACTACAGTGACTCATTTTGTCATAACATCCTTTGAGTTTTCCATTTCTGATACTGTTTTATTCACTAGTTAATTTTATTATCTATGATATGGGTCAGTTTATTATAATATTCATTGCATACTCACTTACATAATTTCTTGTTGTACTCTTCCATGAAAGAGTCATGCCCCCTACAGTTTGCCACCACATCCATTTGCTGGCATTGTACCTCTGCAAATTTTTATATTCTTATTTGTTCCATTGTATTCATCTTTCTTCTCTAATCTATCCAAGAAGAATCAATATCTCTCTCTCTCTCTCTCTCTCTCTCTCTCTCTCTCTCACACACACACACACACACACACAATGTACTTCAAAGGAAAGTATCTTTAAAGAGTGTAAATTGGTAACATGCCCCAAAAGATGTCAGTCAAGAACTATACCTAGAAATATAAAAGGTGAACAAGTATTTTTTCTTTATTGTGAAAACATTAATATGTTGATGTATATTATAAAATCTGAGGTAGAAATAAGAAAGGAGAGAGATTTCTTCAAATAATTTGACTATGAAATGCTTTCTGCCTCCTATTCTTAGAATATACAATTTTGGATATACTAACCTAAATCTAAGCAAATCCAATCTGAGATTCCTTTAGTAGTTATACATGTAGTTCTATAATATTTTGATTTAAAATGTGCTTGAATTTCTCTTTATGTTCTCCTATGTTAAGCACATGTGTACATTTGTGTGAACATGTGTGTTAAGAAAATGAAACAATCCAACAAAAAGAACATCCTTTCATTTAGATACAGTAAATATGGTTTATAATTGAATTAACTTGCAGTCTTACATGTATGCAGATGTGCAGGCAACTCATTACAAAGTTAAAACAAAATGTCACACATCCTGTACAGCAAAGCAGAAAAAAAGAATAATAATAATAGCTACAACAAACAAAAACAATTCCTGTGGCAGTATTCCTGAAAGACTCCTGAACTAATTACAAAAGTACAGTTTACAAATCTGTAAGTCATTTGACTGGAATATTGAAGATATCTCTAGGGAAATATTCTAAGAAAAGTGAAAAGTGTAAGACAGTCTCTTAACCCTTCATAAGCAGAAAATATAATTTTCACTCACCCTTACAGTACTTTCTATTGCTCCACAAATTGTAAAATCAATAGACAAAATAAATAATTTGTTGGACCTTTTCCCTTGAGTTTGCTTATTCTACCAACTCACTTGTATGCTTCTGCTCACTGAGTACCCTCTTTCACCCTATGAATTGTTCTGTAGAATGGGGCCTCATAACAATTGTTCAGTAACTCACTGAAGCAAATCTCATGAAAAGTCTAGGTTGAAAATGACTGTAAAAGCTCTAAGTATGATACAGAAGTACAGTTAATTATTCCCATGTTAATAATGACAATATATTTTGTCTTCAAATTAAAGAGAGAGATTACAATAAAATGGAGTTTATATTCCAGATGTTCTAGAATAAGACTTCAAATTGCCTTCAGTATTGCACTTCTAGAATTAAATTACACTATTCTATTAAATAAATATTAAATTGAATTCATAAGAAATGATGTTGGGCTAAGGAATGCTTGTGTTTCCTTTGCTAAATGATCTGCTCTTTATAATTTAATTAATAATACTATAGGACTAGTTACAAATACATTAAGATCATTGATGATACAAACCTTAGAAACCATCGGACCAAGAAACAAGCAGCTAGTAAACTTAAAAAGAACTGTGACTTTTTCCAATACCTAACTACTACCTCAAGATGTTACAAATGCTGTAGAATTACAATTATAAAGGCCAATATCACATCCATAAATTATGGGTGGCTTTAAATTCTGAGGGGAAAAAAATGAAGTTAAGGCCATTGACTTAGCTTAATTCACTTAACTGGGGTAATAAAGAAAGAAAAAAAAATCAAGTAACTTTTTCCTAATCCAATTACAAAAACATAATTTTTCTTTGCACCAGAGCTCCAGAGGTGACTTACTTCACAGAAAAGTTTTCATATATTTAAAAATATCAAGAATGTTATTTTTCTGAGAAATTCTCATGACAAGTCCAGGAGTAAAACAAATATTAAAGGAAGAAATAAGTTAAAAGCCCCCAAACAAAGCTGATTTCTAACTGGACAACTGCTATCAAATTCTTCAATTTCACATCAGTATTACTGTCATAACAACCAATATATGGTTGAGTCACTTTATAAATATCATAAATAGTTTACTGCTCTGTGAGATTACATAAGATGAAGGAAAATTAGCAGTGGCCAAGTCTGGTGATTTCTGGTGGTGTATTCGGATAGGTTAAGTAAATATAAATGGTCACAATCACCAGGGATTTGTGTGACATTTTTATTATCATTTAATAATAAAATAATAATAAAACAGTTAATAATAAAATTATACACCAAGGTATTCACATTTATGAACTCATCTGATTATAGCACTTATCCATAAATTATTTTGTCAAAATTATCATGTATAAGGATTTTTTTCTACCTTTATTTCCCCTTTGAGTTGGGAATTGCTTGACATGAGACATGATCAACTTTCCTCTTGTAATTGAAGAAAAATAGTTTGATTCCTGATGCTGGCAGGAGCAAGACTCAATTAAAGTAACAGTTGACATTTTCTACAGATCTTCAATGAAAAAATAGTGACTAATGTCATAAAACTGAATTTAAAAATATTTTTGGAAGTAATTACCGTAAAATAGGCTGAGCCTTGCATCATGGAATACAGGAACACTTGAGTTTTTCTGTGGTAAATATAGTTAGAGGGCTAAGTGTGTGTCAGGCCCTCTGTTATGCTGTATGTATATGAAAATAAAGTGCAATCTATATTTTCAATGTTAGCATAATTAGGGGATGTGAGCAGGAAACAGACCTACAAACAGATCATTACTCTTCAATGTGCTAAATGATACTACAGTTAGGATCAAAATGCTAAGAAAAACATCACAGTAGTACATATCTATTAGGGAGGTGGAAAAGGATTTCCAGAGGAAGTGTTGTTTGAAATGAGTTGTAAAAGATATGTCAGAGATTCCCAAAGAAAAAGTGCTAAAGAAAAAAAATAATAATGCCAGGAAGAAAGAAGACATTCACACAGCGCACACACACACACACACACACACACACACACAAGAACTCATACACAGTACAGATTGTAGATTGATTTTTTTTTAAGTCTTGGGATCTCTGAAAAACTAAATCCTCTTACTGTAGGGCAGAATCTTAATCAAAAAGATCTTTCTAAATGTGCAAGAAATTTGAGCAAGAATGTGCATGATGACAATATCTAAGATGGATTTCTGAACGTTTAGGAATTTTGGTGAATGAAATATTGTATTTATGTCCATTCCTCAAACCTACATATACTTCACTCATCAATTAAACTATAATGTTCTGGGACACTTTTTTTTCACTCTTCTGAATTGCTTTTATTAATCTATTGTTTATTGAGAAAAAGGCTATAACTTAAGGGCCAAGTGGTCTTGGCCTTCTTGTTTTGTTTTTTTGTTTGTTTTTATTGTTGTTTTGCTTTTTAAACTTCTGTTTTAGAAATTCAGTAAAGTAAGATGATATAGTAAATTTAAGAATACAAATTAAAAATAAATTTAGAAAATGAAAATCACTGCTGAAGCTTTAACTCTTAAAATTTAGAAGATTTCCTAATTATTGAACAAATGTGAGTATCACAGGAATTCAGGAATCTGACTTTGAATAGAAGTTTGGAGTACAGTATATCATAATTGAATAAAATAAATAAATGGTTTTAATTAAATTTTGTAAATTTTTGTTTTATGTGGTATTTTGTGGCTTCATTTAAAAAACCTGGTGCCAACCATTGTGACACATGCCTGTAATCTCAGCAATACAGGGAGATAGCAAGTTCAAAGGCAGTGTGAACAGTTTATAAGAACCTGTCTCAAAGCAGAAACTTTAGAAAAGATCTGGGGAGGTAGGTCAGTGGTTGGTAGAGTATTGCCAGGATATGTGAGGTCTTGGGTTTAATTTCCAATCCTAGCATCACCCCCAATTAAAAAAGAAAGAAAGAAAGAAAGAAAGAAATGAAATGAAACTGAATATAAAACTGTACTCTATGATTGGCTTTTCACCAGTAGCATCCCTGTTTGCAGAGGGTTCAGGACATACAAACCCAAATATGGCATATTGGGAGTTATTTCCTTGCCAGCGCACCCCATGTTAATTGTGGTAGTGCTGGCATATCTTTGCTGATGGTGTCACCAGTGATGCAATTTTTCCAAAGGAGCCGTCAATTGGCTTGGTGTCCTGGCATTTCTGTATCCTCCTCCCTTCTGCTAGTGATGGTCTAAAATTTGGGGGCCAATGGCTATATGCTGGACTGGTAGTCAGTGATGGGTATGATCCAGTTGCAGTGGTATCAACCTAAGACAGGAGGCTGACGCCTAAAGGTCAGTTTTCAGATGATGGGTAAAAACCATATGTTGAATTGGACAACCTACCAGGCACGGTCCTTAAGCCATATTACTTGTTGTTTAATTAATAAGAAGGGGGGAGATGCTGGGAGCCATTAGCCAAGTAGGTATGACAATTTCCTTGCCAGCGTACCCCATGTTGTTTAGTGGAAGGACTCGTGGAAATAGGACATTTTGCAGTGACCTTGCTCAAGGACCAGGGCAGATCTGGGTTTAGGGCGTTCCCGGTTTAGGAAGGTTATTCCTGCTGGGAATAGGGCGTATCCTGCTGCCTGAGTTCCTCTTGAGTTCTCAGGGGATTCAGACAGTATTTTTGGGAGACAGAAGCCCAGTGGAGGTGTGGATTTGGGCAGAGAATGTGGATTTCCCCAGAACGTGTTTGTAGAAGGCCGGTGTGAGATCGGGAATAAAGAATTGCTGTTTGAATCTACAAAGCTGTGAGTGGCTCGTGATTTGTGCCCAGCCAGACTGTGGCAATGTATAACTATAAAGAACAAAAAGAAAAGAGGGAAGTTATATCAAACATGTATTAAAACTGGAATCTGAAGGTCAGAAGTCTGAATTGATATCTGTGTTCTTACTGCTACTAAGCATCCCAAGACTATATATGAGGGAAAGAGCTTTGGGGAGCTGTTCACTTTCTCCTGAAATCTAATTATTCCTTAGGGTTTGGAGATACCTGTCTATTGTGGAGATTTGTGTAGGGGAGTGCTTCTGCTTCAGGAGCCAGGGGAGCTTTGGAACTTGCCTGTCAGATATATTAACTCATGCCTATGATGAAGGTCCTCATATGAAGGTGTCTACAACTCAGTCCCTCCTGTCTCTTTCCCTTCCCATTTTGAATTATGAGCTCCAAACAGAAAAGGGAGAAAGAGGACAGATTTAGCTTTACATGTATGGTAGATGAAATATCTGGATTGAATATTCTCATACTAGTCTCTTTTTATCCTAGAGTTTCCTGATAGATGGAGTTGTTTCTACCTTCATTCAAGAAACTAAAGAGTATATGATTGTGATAGGACTGTTTTAGGAAACTGATAATGTCATTGGCATTTATATTGTAGGCATTGATTGAATTGCTTTAATTTCAACAATCTGCTTGAATGTACTTCGATAAATACAGGATTTAAAAAAAATACTGTAAAAATATTTTCTTAAAAAAGAAATATTTTCAACATTTAATAGCACCACTAAATCTCAAAACAAATTTAAATGCACATTTTTCTTTAGGATGGATTTATATTGTATAGTTTCTGTAACACTCCCATAAATCATTTATATTTTAGATCCTGATTTAAGATCACAATCATTTTTCTGCCTCCAAGAAACTTCTTCACAACTAAGTTAATTCATCTTTGTTTAGTTATGTTTTTATAGGTTAAATGGCCTCTTTTATTTGACAAATTAAGCACTTGAGAATTTATTATTGGGTCTTGGTTTTAATGGTGTGATTTCACTGCAGTTCTCTCTATGCTCATATAAAAGATGAATAGCTTTGAGGTTTGAAATGTAAGGTTGAAAAGTTAAAAGGGTGTTCATGTGATCAGGTTAAGCATTCATAAATATGTTTGATAAAGTGAAAAATCATACTTCAAGGTTTTGCACGATAAAGATAATTCTTATTATACAAATTATTGGGGAATCAAAATTAATCGTTTTATATATAATATTATATTGATTTATTATACCTACCTTAATAATTACACAATATAATGATAAAAATTTGGTATGATTTATGTTAATAAAGAGAAATAAATGAGGATAGTTTTTCAGATAACTAGGCCAAAATTATTAAAAATGCTACATATGAAACAACCCTATGTCACACAAATATGTATCATGAACTAAATTTTATTTCTTATGCCTCATGAACTGAAGAAATCAACATATAATTAAACCCATGCTTAGAAATGATTGTATCCAGGACTAAAGGGTGAGAACAATGACTATAAAGCCTTATTCACTGAAGTATAAACACAGGGTATGCAAATCCTCTCTCTAATAAACTCCTTACTCCTATGTCAATATTAGATGATCAAATACTTCTATGCTTTCAAATATGGACATAGTAATATAAAGTTATGACAGTTCAATTTATGATTTTTATCCATCTATCTATCTATATATTTATTTATTTGTAATGTTAGGTATTTAAATCAGGGATGCTTGAAATAAATTCCAATCCCTATTCATTTTTTATAATTTTGAAACTAGGTCTCACTAAATTGCTGAGGCTGTCCTAGAATTTTGGATCCTCCTGCCTTAGCCTCCCAAGTCACTGGAATTGCAAGACTGTGCCACCATTTCCAACTGATTTTTCAACTTTATGGTGGTTTAACAATGTACCCATATAAACATTTTATTTTTCACTTTTGGTAATCAATAAATTACATAAAATATCCAACACATTATTATAAGTACACTTTGTGTTAAAATGATTTTTCCCACCGGAGTCTAAGTTGAACAAATGTAAGAAAGACCAGGCTAAATCCATGATGTTGGTTAAGTATAGTAATTTCACTTTTATTTATATTTTCAGCTTATGATCAGTTCAGGAATAGGTAATTCCATCAAAATCCAAGGAGTATCTGTAGAAATTATCATTCATGTATTTAATAAACATTTTCTATGTGCCAAGGTGATATGTTGAAAACTTTAAAGGGGTCATTTTATGCAATATAAACAGAAATCCTATTGCTATTCCCACATGAAGGGAAGAAACTGAGGCTATGGAAATTAAAGAGACTATAAGTCATCAAGTTGCTTGATCATATACCAGTTTTATTTTTAGAATTTTTTTAGGAACCTCCATATTGTGTTCCAT
This sequence comes from Callospermophilus lateralis, assembly GCF_048772815.1. Classification (NCBI taxonomy): domain Eukaryota; kingdom Metazoa; phylum Chordata; class Mammalia; order Rodentia; family Sciuridae; genus Callospermophilus; species Callospermophilus lateralis. Next base: position 93,659,589 of record NC_135310.1, on the reverse strand, counting down.
AATAGCTCCAAAATTGACATTTCTACTAGCAGTGAATAGGAATTCAATTCTCCACTTCTTCACCAACACTTGGTATCCTTTATATTTTTTATGACCATCATTTGAACACATTAGGAGATTTCTCATTGTGGTTTTAACTTTTATCTTTCTGGTGATAAGAGATATTGCTTTTTTAATATATCTATAGGCTATTTGCATGTCTTATTTTGAGAAATGTCTGTTAACATCCAAAGAACAATTTTCAAGTTGGGCTCTTTGTTTTCTTGATATTGAATTGTTTGAGTTCCTCATACATTTTGAATATTAACCCCTAATCATATGTATGGTTTGCACAAATTTTATTCTATTCTGTAGGTTCTTTTCATTCTGTTGATTGTTTCTTTAGGGGTCTTAAAGCTTTTTAGTTTGATGTAATTTAATTTGTCTGTTTTTGTTGTTGTTATTGTTATTAGTTTGTGTGTGCCTGTGTGTGTGTGTGCATGTGCTCACACTTTGGGAGTCATTTCCAAAAACATTTTGCCAAGACGGATGTCTAGAACACATTTCAACAAGTGTTTTGTAGTGCTTTTACAGTTTCTAATCTTACATTTAAGTGCTTAATCCATTTGAAATTAATTTGCATTAGAGGTGTGATAAAGGTAAAATATCACTTCTTGCAAATGGATCTCTGGGTTTGTGAACACGATTACTTAAAGAAAGAGCCTTTTCTTGGGAGTTTCATCAAAAAGGAGCTGAATGTATGCACTTGTTTCTGGCCTCTGAATTATGTTCATAGTTCTATATGTGCCAGTACCATGATTTGTAGACTATTTTAAGGTCAGATAATATAATGCTTCCTGCTTCATTGTTTTGTTTAAGATTGCTTTGTGTGTTTGGCATTCTTTGTGGTACTGTGCAAATTTTGAGGTTTTTTTAAATTATTGTTGTTTTGTTTGCTTTGTTTGTATGTGAAAAATGCCTTTGAAATATAAATAGAGATTGCATTACCCGACATATTATTTGGAGTAGAATGGACATTTCAATAATATTATTTTTTTCAGTTCATAAACATGAGTTATCTTTTCCATCTATTTGTGATTCTTGAATTCATTAATATTTTATAGAGCTCACTGTAGACATTTTTTACTTCCTTTATTAATTCCTATTTTATATTTTTTTCATATTATTATTATGTTGTTGTCATTTAAGAAAAGTTTCACTAATGTGTTATATTTCAGCAAAGTTGTTGCAATGGGTTTAAAAGGAGAGAGACACACTATAAGAGGCTATAATGTAAAAAAAGTTTTATTCAATTAAAATATTTCACAGACTTATGGAATTTATTAAATAACTATCACAACCAGAAAAGAAATTACATCTGAAAGATTAAATCCAGTATTAAAACCTACAATATCCCTGAAAGGAAAACTTTTAACTGCTTAATTTTCTCCTGATATATTTCGTAACTTTTTTCCAAACAGAGTGCTCTCAACCCAGAAAAGAATGATGGTCATAAGTAACCCAAACACTAGGAATATACAGACAAAAGAAGAGCTAGAAATATTTATTAAGACTTGGGAATTTAACTGAAGTCACATCACTTACTTAACCAATCATAAGATTTCTATGCACTGAATACTGTAAAAAAATCTATAAACCACGAAGTTGTTGGTAGGGTTAAAAATTAGCTATATGCAGTATTATGCCTATAAATTTTTTCTCATAAATTATATTTATAACAAAACTACAATTAAAATATTTACTATACTTGCTTATTACACATTCAGGGACACAGCAGGGACATATGTGTTTGATGGTTTAGTATCCACTTCATTGTGTTTACTTATTTGTGTAATGAACAAACAACACATACCATATTTTTCCAACATTCAAGATGTTACAATAATAACATAAAAGTCTCTGGAAATTGCATTCAACACTATTTAATTAAGTATGACTGCTATAATAAAATAAATTACATTATACAGTATCTTTTTTCAATGAGCTTTGGTTTGAAACTCAACAAAGAAATCAGTCTTAAGATTTGAATCATGGCATGTTTTCTCTGATAAGTGGATGCTAAGACACTTATTCAGGGTGGGCATGGAACAAGTGGAGGAACTTTGGGTAAAGTGGGGAGAGGAAGGGGCATAGGGTTAGGAAAGATGGTGGAATGAGAGGGAACACCACTACTCTATGTATGATTACAGGAATGGTGTGACCCTACATTGTGTAAAACCTGAAAAGTGAAAAATTGTGCTCCATTTGAAAACAATGAATTGAAGAGCATTCTGCTGTTCCATTTATATATATAATTGTTCCATTTATATATAAATGATTAGAAAAGTAAAAAAGTTAAAAGAAAAAAATATTTTAATCATGACAAAATTGGTAGTTCTTTGAAATTTGAGAAATGCATTGGCACAACTACAGACATAGTCTATCCCTCACTTGGAAATAAAACCTTTTATTAATTTGGGAGAATAAGACTGAACATTGGCTAATATAAACTTGTTGAAGTCTAAAGCCATCTGGAAAACTGGCCAAGGAATGAAGAAAATTCATGGTAATGGTGGCAGGTAAAAAATAAAACTGTATTGGACTGACCAACTGCATATTTTATTAAATCACTTTGAATAAAAAATGTGAAATGCTTCATTTGTGTTTTCTCAGAAACAAATCAAAAAATTACAGTGTCCTATGCAATGTAGAGATACAAAGTGTATGCTGAGCAACTAGAGGTCACTCCAGTTGTGGAATTTTAGCAACTAGAGTTCACTCCAGGTATTGGAATAAATGGCATCCTGGCTCTGGCAGCAGATACAAAGGAATGACGCTCTGGAGAGGAGGTAGGGGAACTCTGTGATCAGCCAGTGGGTAGATGAGGGTCCAGCTGGAGGTGCGATCTTTAATTTTACGGTTTATCTTCCTCTGTTCATACCTCTGTCTTCATAAATGGTCATTCAATAAGTCGAAGACCTCTCTCAATAGGGTCTATCAAGAGGAGGCCTTGGGAGCATACATCTTCTCATTCTGTTCTTGAATATATTCAGAGACTTTCTTCAGAACCTTCTCATAATGAGTTTCCATGCATAAGAAGATGGTATATGTTGTTAAACAAGCCAAGCAGCCTTCAAGATACGATTGGCCCCCAAGCTTCTCTGTTTCTGCATAAATGCTTCTGAGAATTCCAACTGTCTCTTGAAACTGCTGCCTATTAATCTGATTCTCCATCTATGCGAGGAACTTGGTCTAGAACCAGCAGCGTATGTCACTGCTACTGTCTCCTTAGATGAATACTTTCCTGACCCCAGTGCCTGCTTTGGCCTCATAGTGAGGACACGACCCACCTCACTGAGAGTTTGGGGAGTTCGGAGGGGGAACCATGGGTCAGATCCCGGGCCTGAACCCTGGAGGAGTCTGGGGAGCAGCCCCTGACCATTGGACCCACCAACCACCCAAAGAAGCCCAAGGCCTCCCCCTGGCTGCTTCCCCGGGCTGCTGCAGCGGGTCTGTAGCTACAGCCCCTGCCCAGCGCCTCCGCCTGCCACATCATGGTTAGGCTCAGGGAAAAACCAACCTGCCTCTTCTGCTCTCCAGCTGCTGTCGTGCCTTTCATATTATTTTTTAATGGAATGTTGTAAAATCTATTTTCAGGTATTTTATTTGTGTGTAGAAATGCTACTCATGTTATATGTTAACATTACATCATGTAACTTTACTTAATTCATTTATAATTTCTCATAATTGTTTTGGTAGAGTCTTTAGAATTTTCTGTATATGAGATCATATCATCATTAGTGACAATTTCACTTTATGAAAGGGTCTTTATAATGTCAAATAATTTATTTGAATAGCATTTTAATTAGTAATTATTGTATATGAACAGATTTGACAACACTGTTAAAAAATGAGACATTGTGTTTACCTCCCAAAACAAGATAAAAATTCTAGAAATTTACATGGAAACGCAAATGATATCAACTAGCTATCAACTAGCAGATACAAACATGCAAAGGTATTTCAAATGATTTAGGATGAAAAAGTCTTAGATTATCTTGAGTATAGCACAAGTAATTGTGACAAGAATCACTATTCATTTTAAGAGTATAAATCATAGTTTCAAAATACTAACTTCTTTAGAACTATTACTCTTTAAAGCAATTAAGAAAATCTGTCAATACTGCCTTCATAATTTCTATTGTTTCTATGTCTTTCTTCCATTTTTCTTGCATCTCACTTAGATTCCATAATTTAATTTATAGTTATGATATATCTTCCTATTTTTTCTCATACTAGGAATTAAATTCAGAGGCACTTTACCACTAAGTTGCATTCCCAGCCAGTTTTAGTTTTTCATTTTGATAGAGTCTCACTAAGTTGCTTAGGGCCTCACTAAGTTTATGAAGCTGTCCTCAAACTTATGATCCTCCTGTCTCATCTTGGAATAACAGATGTGCACCACACTCTTGTCTCTTTCTTTCTGCACTTCTTGAAGATAAAAGTTTTAAAAGGAATGTGTCCTGGGTTGGGACTTTTCAGTTTTAATTATGGTCAATAATGTTACACTATTAAGAACTATGAATCCCAAGACTCATATTACCTCTTACTTTTTGGAAGGAGTGGAACAGTAGATTATTTTAGTTAATGGTTTGGGTAACAGAAAAGGCACGGAAGATTCATAACCGTGTATAATACACCCCACATATCCTGTGGTCTGCCTTGTATGCTATGTGTATTCCATCTTTAGGATTCATCTCTCCTACCTGGTGATGAATTATATTCTAAAAGTTCTCATAGCATAAGAAAATTATTCACAATAAATGTATAGAATGTGGATAATAAACAAATATGACTATTTATAATCATTAACATGTATATATGCAAGTATTAATATGAATAAAGAGAAATTGATTTGTCATATAATAAGGTGTGGTGTACAGATACAGAGGAGCATTTTTAGTGTATCTAAAGAGATTTCAAGGTATCAATATTTTTTGAAAAATATACTATACTTCATATGAGGCATGCAATATTTTAACAGCTTTCAAAGAGAATATTAATATGACTGTAAACTATAAATAAAATTAAAAATCTAACTTGACTTTCATACTCACTGCATCTATAAGTAAACGTTATGTTGATTATTATGAAGATAAGAAGAGAAATCCCTAAAGAAATATATTCTCATAAAATATGTATCATCTTTTTAAATGTACCTTTTGGAGTTACTTATTCATTGAAATAGTTTCTTCTAATGTGTGATATTTACATATCTATAATACAACAAATATCAAAATCATTTTCGGTTTGCATTATATCATATTTGTCATACATTCTTTTACATATTTAAATTAATTCTTGGAAAATAATTGAGCAATAATCTTGGAAATATATACTATACTTTGTTTTTCATTTCATGGAGCAGAGTAGTGCTACAAATACTTTGGACATTGTAATAAACAGGAAAAGGTAGATACCTTCTTACATCTCAACAAGAATATTCTGCAGTATATACCAAAACTTAATATATTATGATTATTTTAATCATTAATATGTCAATATACTGGCTTCATTTATTTAAAAAGTGATTTCTAAATGGAAGGAAAGTTAATGTAGATATTTAGATATTTAGTAGATATTTACATTTTGATAGTTTATTCTCTCAGAACCTACCTAATAAATATTTGTGTATTGGGATAACAAGAATTGTTTATTCTTAATGTAAATAATTGTTTAGATATGCAGGTGTGGGCGAGGCACAATTATGAAACAGCAGCCATCATGTTGGCAGAAATGTGAGCTAAAAGCACAAAGGAATTCATTGCTTTCTTGTTAAGCTCAAGATAAGTGACAAAATCAACAAAAACAGTAAGTAGATGGGAGTATGGAGATAAAACAATAGACTTTTGAAGAAAGGAAAAGTACTAAATTATTTTTTTAAATTTTAATATGAGAGGAAATAGATGAAAACTCATTACTACATTGAATCTTTTTTATCATGGAATTCTAGGAGGCTGACAAAATGACCTCAATCTGGAATATTAAAAGGTGCAACAAAATGGTGTCTGTTGGGATTAGAAGTATTTCTTTGATATTCTTGTGTAGGTAGTATTAAAGAACTCAGAAGATTTTTCTTCTGATCACTTACTTATATTATAAATGTTGTTCTTTTAATAGAAAAGTATTGACAACTTATTTTTGAAGCTGTTGGAGTAGAGAAACTCAACACTCACAGACACTGGGTACATAGGGAATAGTAATGTTTTCCTGAAACCACTATTCATCAGTTTTCTTATTTAAGAGAACTGTATTTTGATAAATTGCATGCCTTCCATTCTATTGTTAGCTATCAGAACAAATGTTAATTTATAATTCAGCTTCTATTTTTATTATAGACTTGTGCCTTATGAACTTTTGAGTTGCATTTGTAAGCCAAATATGTACCCTCAATACTTTTTTGTAAATCAAAATTATACCTACCCTCACTAAAGTAGAATTCAGACATCCCAGAAAAAACGTCAAAGAAACTTTCTCTCTTAAATATAAATAGGTCATTAAAATAGTGAAGAATTAGCCTCAGATTGGAGAAATATTCACTATTTTATATCAAATATCAAAATCCAGTTATATAAAAATAAGGCAAAATATTGAACACATATTTCACAGATTAAAACAAATGAACAATACACCTATAAAAAGTGTTCAATATCATAAAAAAGGGCAAATAGAAAAGACATTGAGATACTAAAAGATAGCTATTAGAATGGATAAAATAAAATCTTTAACAATGGTAAAATATTGATAAACATATGAAATAAAAATAACTCAACACATTATAATGGGTTCTAAATTGCCATAACTTTAGACAACAGCCAATATATACAGCATTTAATTCTAGAAAAATACTAATTGTAAATATCCAATAGAAACATGTTTGTGTATGTAAAAAAAAGTTTTAACAGGATATTAATAACAATATGATTTGTAATAAAACTATCTACATGACAACAATTAAACAGCTAATTACAATATATCCAAAGAACTGACTACACAAATATGAAAGCAAATATTATAGAAAATTATGTAAACATGTAAGTTGATCTCCAAAATATAATATGGAATAAAAGAAGCCAAGCCCAAAAAAGAGCACACACTGTATGAATTCATTCATATGAAACCAGTGGTTTTCAAGGATGTTGGTAAAGATGTTTCTTTATTTTATTTTTATTTTCATTTGGTCTTTTGAGTTATACATGGAAGTAGTATGTATTTTGACATAAATACATATATGGAGTATAACTCCCCTTTGTTATGGTTGTACATGATGTGGAGTTATACAGATCATGTGTTCATATATGTACATAGGAAAGTAATGTCTGATTCATTCTTACTGTCTTTCCCATTCCCACTCCACATCCTTTTCCCCCATTCCCCTCTGTCTCATCAGGTGAACCCCTACTCCCCTTCCAACCTATTATGAGTCAGCATTACATATCCCAGAGACAATTTGTTATTGGTTTTGAGAGGAATTGGCTTATTTCACTTAACATGATAGCCTCAAGTTCTATCCATTTACCAGCAAATATGATAATTTCATTCATCTTTAAGGATGAGTAATATTCCCATGTGTATATGTACCACATTTTCTCTATCCATTCATTGATTGAAGGGCACTTAGGTTGGTTCGATAGCTTAGCTACTGTGAAGTGAGTTGCTATGAATGATGATGTAGCTGTGTTGCTATAGTATACTGATTTTAAGTACATTTTAATTCTACTCCTATAGCCAAAATGTGGGATAACCATGTCAAATGGTTGTCCCTTTCCAAATTTTCTGAGGAATCTTCATACACATATCCAGAGTGGTTGCATCAATTTGCAGTCCAACCAGCAATGTATGAGTGTGTCTTTTTACCTCCACCCTTTCCAGCATTTATTGTTACTTATATTTTTGATAATTGCCATCTGATTGGATGAGATGAAATCTCATGACATTCTCTAATTGCTAGAAATGTTGAGGATTTTTTTCATATATTCGTTCACTATTCATATTTATTCTTCTGTGAATTATCTTTTCAGTTTTTTGTCCATTGATTGATTTGATTATTTGTTTTTCTGGTGTTAAATGTTTTTGAGTTCTTTATATATCCTGGATATTAATGCTCTATCCGAGATGACAAAGATTTTCTGCCATTCTGTAGGCCCTCTCTTCCCTTTCTTGATTGTATTCTTTGCTCTGAAGAAACTTTTTAGTTTGATAAAGTTCTATTTATTGATTCTTGATTTTACTTTTTGTCCTTCAGGAGTCTTGTTGAGGAATTCAGTTCCTAAGCCAGCATGATAGATATCTGGGCCTAGTTTTTTTTTTTTTCTAATATGCTCAGGGTCTCTTGTCTAATGCCTAGGTCCTTGACCCACTTTGAGTTGATTTTGGTGCAGGGTAAGGGACAGGGGTCTAATTTCATTTTATTACATATGGATTTTCAGTTTTCCCAGCACCATTTGATAAAGAAGCTATCTTCTCTCCAATGTATGTTTTTAGTGCCTTTATCTGGAACAAAATAACTATTTATGTGGATTTGTCTCTGTGTCTTCTATTCTGTATTACTGGTCTTCATGTCTGTTTGAGTGCTAATACCATGCATTTCTGTTACTATAGCTGAGTAATATAATTTAAGATCTGGTATTGTGATGCCTCCTGTTTCATTTTCTGGCTGAGGGATGCTTCATCTATTCTGGGCTTCTTATTTTTCCAAATGAATTTTATGAATACTTTTTTCTATTTTTATCAAGAATGACATAAAAACCTTAATAAGAATTACCTTCAAATTGTGTAGTGTTTTTGGCAGTATGGACATTTTGACAATATTAATTCTGCCTATTCAAGAACATGGGAGAAATTTCCATATTTTAAGATCTTTTTCATTTTGTTTCTTTAGTATTCTCTAGTTTTTAATGAAGAGTTTTTTGCCTCTTTTGTTAGATGAATTCCCAAATATTTTTTTATGGATATTTTGAATAGGGTAGTTTTCCTAATTTCTTTTTCAGCTAATTCATGACTATGTTTAGGAATAAAATTGTTTTATGGCTGTTAATTTTATATCTTGTTACTTTGCTGAATTTTTTATGAGTTCTAGAAGTTTTCTGGTGGAGTTTTTGAGTCTTCTAAATGAATAAACCTGTGGTCACCAAATAGGGAGAGTTTGTGTTCTTCTTTTCCTATTTGTATCCCTTTAATTTCTTTCTTCTATCTAATTGCTCTGGCTAGCATTTCTAGGACTGTGTTGAATAGAAATGATGAAAGAGGGCATTATTGTTTTGTTCTAGTTTTTAGAAAGAATGCATTAAATTTGTCTCCATTTAGAATGATGTTGGCCTGGGGTGTAGCAACAAAGCTTTTACAATGCTGAGGTATGTTCCTACTATTCCTAGTTTTTCTAGTATTTTGAACAGGAAGGGGTGCTGTATTTATCAGATGTTTTTTCTGTATCTATTGAGATGATCATATGGTTCTTATCTTTCAGTTAATTGATGTGATGAATTACATTTATTGATTTCCATATGTTGAATCAACCTTGCATCCCTGGGATGAATCCCACTTGATCATGGTGCACAATCTTTTTAAATGTGTTTTTGAATGTAATTGCCAATATTTTATTAAATTTTTTTTCATCTATGTTAATCAAGGATATTGGTCTGAAATTTTCTTTCCTTGATGTGTGTAGAGCATGATGTAATATGTGGGGAATGTTGCATCAGAAAGGAGGAAACCTAACTTGATGTAGGGGATGCAACATGTGGGGCATGATGCATCAGAAAATAAGAAACCTAACTTGCTACCTGCTTTGGAATCCTGGGGCCGCACATGGCTAGAAGGCGCCTGGCAATCAGCCAGGAGACAGTGCTGTGGGTGGTGATGAAAAATCAGATGACCACTAGGATAGGCTCAGAACCCTTCCGTGCTTGTGGACAGCTCCTGACTCCCAGGATGGGTGCACACTTGAACTCTTCCCACCCTGCTGACCTTTATCCCGATTGGCTCCTGTACATTATATTAGCTGTGTGTGTTTTCTCAATAAACTGAGATCCTGCTTTGACTGGTCTCCCTGATGTGTCTGATTGTTCTCCAGGTGGATGAGGGCTGGATGAGGGCAGTCAGTCGACTCTTTCCTTTCTTGGCATGTCCTGGTTGGGGCATGCTCTCCCCAATCTTTCCCACAGGTCTGGAGGGAAGGGTGGGGGGTGCTAAATACCCGGACAGATGTGTCTTTGTTTAGTTTTGATATCAGTATGATACTAGTTTCATAGAAGCAGTCTGGAAGGGTTCCCTCCTTTTCTATTTCATGGAATACTTTGAGAAGTATTGGTGTCACTTCAAAGAAGAAGTTCATTGAAGGTCTCGTAGAAATTAGTTGAATATCTGTCTGGTCCTGGGTTTTTCTTTTTTGGTAGGCTTTTGATGGCATCTTCAATTTCATTTCTTGAAATTGCTCTGTTTAAGAGCTATAGTAACAAAAACGGCATGGTATTGCACCAACATAGACTTGTAGACCAATGGTACAGAATAGAGGACATAGAGACAAACTTGCATAAATATGGCTATGTCATACTTAACAAAGGTACCAAAAACATTCACTGGAGAAAAGATAGCCTATTCAACAAATGGTGCTGGCAAAACTGGAAATTCATATGTAATAAAATGAAATTTAACCTCTATCTCTTACCCTGCACAAAAATCAACTCAAAGTACATCAAAAACTTAGGCACTAGAACAGAGACCCTGTGCCTAAAAGAAGAAAAAATAGGCCCAAATCTTCACCATGCAGCCTATCATCTGATTTCCTTAACAAGACTCCTAAAGCACAAGAAGTAAAATCAAGAATCAATAAATGGGATGGATTCAAATTAAAAAGCTTCTTCTCAGCAAAGAAAACATCAATAACGTGAGAAGAGTGCCTACAGATTGAGAGAACATCTTTATCACATACACCTCTGATAAAGTATTAATCTCTAGGATATATAAAGAACTTTAAAAACTTAACACACACACACACACAAATTATAATTCAATCAATAAATGGGCTAAGGAATTAAACAGATTCTTCATAGAAGAAGAAATACAATTGATCAACAAATATACAAAAAAGTGCTGAATATCTCTAGCGATTAGAGAAATGCAAATCAAAACTGCACTAAGATTTCATCTCACTCCTGTTAGAATGGCAATCATCAAGAATACAGGCAACAATAAATGTTGGCGAGGATGTGGGGAAAAATGTACACTCATACATTGCTGGTGGGACTTAAAATTGGTTCAACCACTGTGGAAAGCTGTATGGAGATTCCTTAGAAAACTGGGAATGGAACCACCATTTGACCCAACTATCCCACTTCATGGTTTTTACCCAAAGAACTTAAAATCAGTACTATACTAAAGCAGCCATGTCAAAGTTTATAGCAGCTGTATTCACAATAGCTAAACTATGAAATTAACCTAGGTGTCTCTCAATAGATGAATAGATAAAGAAAATGAGGTGTATATATTCAATGGAATATTACTCAGCTTTAAAAAAGAGTGAAATTATGGCATTCACCAGTAAATGGATAGAGTTACAGAATATCATGCTAAGCGAAATAAGCCAATCTCACAAAATGAAATGCCGAATGTTTTCTCTAATATGTGGATTCTAATTCACAATAAGGCAGGGGACACTAAAGAAGAATAGTGTTATCTTAGATTAGGTAGAGGGAAGTGATGGGAGGGGAGGTAAAGAAATGTGGGAATAGGAAAGAGACTGAAGCAGACATTATTACTTTATGTATATATGACTACATGACCAATTTTGATTCTGCAACATGTACACTCAGAAAAATGAGAAAATATATCACATCTATTATGATATATCAAAGTGCATAAATACATTCTACTGTAATGTATAACTAATTAAAACAAATTAATTAAAAATGCTCTGTTTAAATTTTCTATGTCCTCTTGATTCAATTTGGGTAGGTCAAATTTGTTGATATCTTCAAGATTTTTTTTTATTTTATTAAGGTGTAAATCTTCCAAATAGGTCCTGATTATCATCTGTTTTTCAGTAGTGTCCATTGTGATATTTCCTTTTTTATCACAAATTTTATTAATTTGAGTTTTATCTCTCTTTATTAGCTTGGCTAAGGGTTTATCAATTTTATTTTATTTTTTTTATCTAAGAACTATTTTTTTGTTGATTTTCAAATTATTTTGTTTAAATTTCATTGATTTCAGCTCTGATTTTAATTATATTCCATCTTCTACTGCTTTTGGTGTTGATTTGTTCTTTTTCTAGGACTTTGAGACGTAATGTTCGGTCATTAACTAGTTGACTTTATAATTTTTTAATGAACCAGCTCAATGCAATGAACTTTCCTCTTAAACTGACTTCATAGTGTCTCAGATTTTGATAAGTTTTATCATTATTCTCAATTTTTAAATTTTATCCCTGATTTTTTCTTCTATCCATTCATCATTCAATAATGTATTATTTAGTCTCAAGGAGTTAGAGTAGCTTTTATTTTTTATTTTGTCATTTATTTCTAATTTTCTTCCATTATAATATAATAGGATGCTCTTCTTTTTTTTTGTATTGGCTAAGAGTTGCTTTGTGCCCTACGATATGGTCTATTTTAGTGAAGGATCCATGTGATGCTGAGAAGAAAGTATATTCAGCTCTTCATGGATGAAATATTCCATATATGCCTGTTAAGTCTAAATTATTAATTGCATTTTTTAGTTTTATAACTTATTTATTTAATTTTTGTTCAGAAAATCTAGCCAGTAGTGTGTTAAAGTCACCCAGTATTATTGTGTTTTCATCTTTTTGCTTCTTGTAATTGAGAAGTGTTTCTTCTGTGCACATAGATGCATCATTCTTTGGAGCATAAATATTTAAGATTGTTATGTCTTGTTGATGTGTAATTCCCATAAGCAGTATGAAATGTACTTCTTTGTCCCCTCTGATTAACTTTGGCTTGAAGTCTGCTTTATGAGACTGGAAGCCCCTGTTTGCTTATGAGATCCATGAGAATGATATGCTTTTTCTCGACCTTTTATCTTCAGTCTTTGAATGTCTTTGTTTACAAGGTAAGTCTCTTGGTAGATTGTGGTTAGAGATGGTGGGAATTCTGTGTGGCTATGGGGTATATATTTTGTATCTGGAGAGTGGATTCTTTCTCTCTCTTTGCTTCCTGATCACCATGATGTAAGCTGCTTACCTCTGTCACCCTCTCAAGCCATGATGTTCAGCCTCACCTCAAGTTGCTGAGGGATGGAGCTGGCCTTCTATGGACTAAGACCTCTGATACCATGAGCCTTCAAATAAACTTTTCCTACTCTACAATTTTTCTGATCAGAACGTTGAGTCACAGCAGCTATATACCTGATTAAAACAGGAGTAGAGACCCAAAAGCTTCCAGACAGCAACAAATAAATATTAACAAATTAGTGAAACACAAGTGATAGGTAGAATTACAACATTTCCAGATATCCCATGTCTCTATTAGCTGGAGGTTGGGTTTCCACAAAATGATTATCACGGTATAAGAGGACAAAAATGAAGAGATGAAGGCAAGTCAGAAGGTAAGGGAAAAGGAGAAGTTAGGGAACTGACTCGAGAAAGTCTGTAAATGGTGTTTTCCAAATCAGAATGGAAAAGCTTGAGTTCCCAGAGGTTGGTCCAAAAAATGAAACGCACACATTTCCGTATTCATTTGAACATCTTGAAAAGTGAATTAACACTTCCATCCAAGTTGTATGGATGATTTCGTGTGTAAAGCAAAAAGTAAAATAATCATTTCCTTTAAGAGAAGCTAAAAGTTAATCTTAAAAGTATATATCATTTGGTGTAAAGGCCTTTTATATAACATAAATATGTAATCACTGATTAATATTTAACAAGAAACAGTGATACAATACTTCGAAAAGTTGTACTAAAAATGAATGAAAAAGAGTTAAATGTTTATTTTATATGGCAGGAAAGTAATAGCTAATCTAGATTAGAAAATGAATACCTACCTGAATTAAGAATTTTTAAAAGTTATATTGTTAAATAGATGAAACAACTAAGAAAGAAAAACATATTGGGTGTTAGAAAGTATGAGACAAGAAATTGCTAATTATTTTGTTCTGATTTTAAAAATGCATGACTCCATCAATTATGCACTAATATATTTTGATCAATAAAAATAAAGACAATATAGATTTTTATTAAGAAAAGAAAACATCCCTTGAGATACTTGCAAAGGAAAGTGGATATTAAACTTTGAAAATTACTTCGTCACTTAAACATAAAATTTCCCAAAGTGACTTCATTTGGGAATAGTGGCATTTACACTGGGCAGATTGTTAATTTTTGCAATTTTTTAACAGTCTCTAAAATAAGGTGTGTTATGACTATCCTCAATATGAAAAATATTTTAGCATACTTAAATCATGTTTTAAATTAAGAAAACCTTTGCAGAATTTTACATTGGGCTGGAATTAAGAAATACAATGTGAACATATATTTTTGACATGACTTTTGACTTTAATTTTGGCTCCAATTAAATTAAAAGTTTAATTGTCATTGATAGCACCTTGTTAAAAAGTTATAGCAGATATATATTTCTAGATATGTATATATTATTTTAATTACTAAAGTAATCTGTTTATATAAGTATGTAATATATAAACATTTTTCAATGACTTCAGCCACTTGTTAATTGAATACTCTAAAACATGAATAAAATGTTTCCAAATATTTGTCATTATTCAAGGGAAAAATACTAGTCATGCTAACCTACAATTCTTCTACTCTGTTGTACTAAAATCATCACTGCATTGTAAGACATTGTATCTAAACAAGGTAATGATTTATAAGTTACTATGAGGCCAAATGTTCATGCAATTCAGTTGAAGCATAATGGGTAAAAATATTAGCCTTGCTTGAAAATTAGGTAATTTAAAACAAAAATAAATGTTTTTTTTATGGATTTGTTTCATTCAGAAATATGAAACATCTCTCTCTTCTGTTAAGGACCCTTTGTTCTGTAAATCAAATTCTGATTACTTTTATAATAACCAACAATTATATTTGCATTTTATTATTTTCAATCAGTGATGTTAACATTTCTTAATAATGTCCATCCTGATAATATTCATATTTATAGGAATGAAACAATATAGGTAGAATCTTTACTACTTAAGCAGTACTACATTGTACATTTTCATGTGTATTATTATTCTTTTGTCTCAAATAGGTCAGTGTAAAAAATGACTTCACTACCATTAGCTCTCTTTTTATTAGTTTTATTTTTATTACACATAAGTATATCTTAGATATTTAATAACACATCCTATATAACATTATAATTTATAATTTTAGGTACATTTTCCCAACAAGTGAAATTTAATGGTGCCTGGAAACTTTTTTAGTTTTTATAGGTGAGGGACATGTCTGGCGTCTCATGAATAGAGGTCAAGGATCCTACTAAGTATCCTACAATGTACAGGATAGTTTATTTAAACTATCAAACAAAACAAAACAAACAAAGCATAACAAAACATGGTTCAAAACATCAAAAAGTCGATGCTGAGAACCTCTTACAAAACATAACCAATGGATATGCATGTGTTCATATTCATGGAGTTTACTACAATATCTTTGTAGTTGTTCTAAGCAGTTTCATATGTAAATTTAGAATGTCTACCCTGAAAGAAGCAGGGTGTCTGCCAGGCAGTGTGGCAGGCTGAGTGAAGACTAAGTACTAGGTGTGCTTTACCCCTTCTCCTCTGTGACAAGCTCTGCTACTTTTGGCAACAGTTCTACAGTGTTGTGGTCTAATTTCAAGATAGTTTCTTCTAAAACACGAAATGTGAAGCACAGAATGAGCTTCCAATTTAACATTTTAAATAGAAAAACAACCTGAATGTCTTTATTCAATTGCCTCTAAAAGGCTAAACAACCAAGGATTAAAAAAAATATATATGAAAAGAGAATGAAGTTATCAAAAGATGACTATAGACTCTCATAAATGGACACTAAATGTATATACAAAGCATCACATCTTCTAAAATCATATCACTTCTCAACTTTTCCCTTGAATGTTTAAATTATGTTTTTTCCATAATATATATCAAACTCAATGCACCTCAAACAGGAGTAAAATAAAAAATAACTAAATATCTTTCAAACAAATAAATTTTGTGACAGGAAGACATATAATATCATGATTTTAATATAAAATATCCCTTAAAGGACCTGTGTGTTGAAATTTTGGTCACCAGTGAAGAATATTTAGACGTGAGGCTTGGGAATGCATTTATTTGGAAATTTATTTATTCATTGATGGATTCACAGGTGAATGGGGTTTTGGGAGGTGGTAGAAACTGTAGGAGATGGAACCTAGTTGAAGGGATTGAATTCTTGGGGCTGTGTTCTTCATATCTCTTATCTTTCTTGGGGTTCCGTTCTCTCTCTCTCTCTCTCTCTCTCTCTCTTTCTTGACTACACTGAGATGAGCAGCTTTCTTTCCCCATACCCATATGACCTGAAATTTTTGCATCAACATTAGCCTACTGACTATAGACTCAATATATGAACCTTAAACAGTGAGCTCAAATAAACCTTTTCTCTTTAAAGTTGCTTATTTCACATATTTTGTCACAGCATTGAAAAGTAAAATAGCACACAAAATCAGTGCAGGAAATTAGAACATCTTTGTCTCAACCCCTAACTTATCAGTCTATTTCAAATATGAAGCTGAACTTGCCCCAGTCAAAAATATACTGTGATCTACTTGTCAGATAGAATATATTCTGAAAAATAATATATAAACAAATAGATGATCTGTTTCAATAATGACATTCTTATTATTCATATTGTTTTATTTAAATAATACATTATAAGCACCAATATACACTTATAATTTCTATGCTTAATTTTAATTAAGGCATTCAATGAAATTGGTAGTTCATTTATCAATTCTAGTCAATATTAAATAGAAATTTTATTTTATAAAGAAAATAAATGTGATGATACTTACATTTGCTTAAAATTTTTTATTTTATCAATGATAAAAGTTAGGCTGAATGAAATCATGTCACTTCATAAACTTATAGGATTGTGGAATATCCTAACCTCATCATTTACAAGTTATATCATTTATAAGTCATTTATATTTTCTGAACATAAATTACTTTTTATTATAAAATTATGATGAAATAGCATCCTCCTTTTCAATTTAATAAAATGTTATCAAAAAGTATATGTGAATAAATTGTATAAATCCTACAGGCAATGGGAAAATTATAGAGTTAGAGATTTCAATATAGAAATTATACATAGAAGAACTTCTTTAAGTAAATTCTGGTTATTGTAGTTTACTTTTTCCTCTGAATCTCATACAAATTTACATCTATTTAAATATCGAACTGCATGCTGGGCATGGTGACCCATACCTATAATCTCAATGGCTCAGGTAGCTGAAACAGGAGGATAGTGAGTTCAAAGCCAGCCTGAACAAGGGCAAGGTGCTAAACAACTCAGTGAGACCCTGTTTCTAAATAAAATACAAAATAGGCCTGGGAATATGGCCCAGTTGTCAGCCCCTGAGTTCAATCCCCAGCCAGTACTTCCAAATAAATAAATAAATAAATAAATAAATAAATATCAAACTGTACCTAATAAACCTACATACAATTCAAAAATTTTTAAAATGGTTTGAGAAGGAAATTTTAACTACAGTTAACTTATATGGTATGGTATGATCATAACATACCATATACATCTATCAAATTATTGCATGGTATTCCCCAAATTTGTATGTTTAAAATAATAATTCATAAAAAGAAATCAATTTAATATGGCCAACATTTATAGAGAAAATAATTTTGCAAAGGTTTTATTTAAAGAAGCTTTGAACTAAGGACCTAAAAAATGCTCAAAACTGTCCTTTACTTAACTTGTTAATCCTACAAGTTATAAAATAGTTTTCTGAGTTAGAAAAAAAAATGAATGCATGAACAGATGTGGCTGACAGATTTTAAAGTGGACCTTATGAACCATATCTGCTGGCATTTGTGATTTTGTGTCATACCTCTGCTTAAAGATACATCAAACCCTTGTTTATATGAATGAAATGCAGCAAAGGTAACAGGATATAAATCATTACTTGTGCTTAATTACATGAAAGTGAAGCATTTGTTGTGCTAGTTGCTTTCTCCATTCGTGGCTTTCAAGAAGCAACCTGACATTCATCCTATAGCTACAAAGAAATTAATTCTTCCAGCACCCTGGGAAAACTGAGAAGAAGGTCCTTCTCTGGTTGAGCCTTGGATTCTATCCCAGAACCAGATAATACCTTGATTGCTCTTTGTGACTCTCTAAGCAGGGACTCAGTTAAGCCATTTTTAACTCTTGATTTACAGAACCTGTGACAGTAAATGCGTGTCATCTTAATCTGCTAAATCTTGGGTCATTTGTTATGTGATACACAACTAATAAAATAAGTAATCCATAGTATTTACTTCCAGGTAAGAAGTTGTTGGTTTTCTTCAATTTTATCTAATTTTTCTCATAAATTGAGTCTCCTTTATGCTTCATCTTTGGTTTTCCATTTGCATTTACTCTTCAATCTCCACTCATACAGGATATCTCTCAATTGCTAGTCCAAATGTGGCAAAAAGGATGATGATTTCATGATAGGCTTTCTTTAAATTACCCTATATTGTCATACAAAATTGAACAATTTAGTGTCATTTTTAATCTGTAGGATATTTTATAATCTATAATATATGAATATGCATAGTGCTTCCCCAAAGTTGGGCAATATAAAATTTGTGTGTCATGAAATTATCTAATCCAGTAAGCCCCTCAGAACTGTGAACAGCTCATAGACATTGCTGATTAGAACAGTTTAAAAAAATCAGTACAAACTATAGGCTATGATGAAGGATCTAAAATCAAAAATAATATCTATTTTTCTACCACAGAACATTTGAAAGTTTTCCATGAGTAAGAAAAATCAGAAAAATTTTTATGAAAATTTTATGAGCTAAGTAATATGCTATATTCATTGTAATCATCAGTTCATTTCTTCATGGGTACAATATTGAAGCAATTATTAATAGTCCCATTTTCCCAACATTATAAACCAATAATCAATGAGAATGAAGGAGTCCATAAGGTTTCATATGTATTAAGTGGTAAATCTTGGACTAAGCTCCAACTAATTCTAGGCACTAAATTAATTTTCTTCTCCCTACATAATGCTTTCTACATTTCTAACAGCACACAAAAATGCATACTATTTTGTGATATAGAGCACTTAACAAGAAATTACATGAATGTCTGAATTTGGTAAATCAGTAGTCTTTCCTTTATATTAATAAATTATAGTTACAAATGTAGTAAAATCTATAACCTATATCCAATTAATACTAAGTATTCTTTTAATGCCTTATGAGAGAGAATACTGATAATCAATAGTATATGTTATTTTTACATCATTTAACTGAATTTTTCAATACCTATGGCTTAATATTTAGGTCTATATATACACAAAAAAACCTGTCAAGTAAATACAAGGAGAAGCATTATTAAATGGCTCTCTATTCTATTTCAGACATGAGTATGTGGATAGGATCCTCCACATAGCAGTTGTTACTCAAAAGTTTTCTTGGTAGTAATTGACATCAACAAAGAAGACTTACCTTTTGCCTTAGAGAAAACAAAAAGAATTTACTGAAAGATATCCACTCTAAGATCAATGTTTTGCTAAATCTAGAATACTAGCTCCAAATTTCATAGGAATTTTGTATTCTTATCTATGGTACTTTCAATGAAAAATATTTAAAGAATTTTCAAGAAAAAAGCCCTGCTGCCATTAAGCTATTCCTTTTTAAAATTAGAATTAATGGAGGAGATCTAAAAGACATCATGTTAGAAACATCCCAATGTTTTTTTTTCCTCTGTCTGAAGATTACAATATCTAAAACAAGACACCCCAAAATATGAGATTGCAAAGAGCTAGCTGACCACCAATGCAGTATGAGTTCTATAAGCATAAACCAAGGAGAGCTTTATCAAATCTACCATTAATAAAATTTCAGGATTCTGTGGGAAAATGTTTGAAAAACATGAGGCATATTCTTTTATAGCAATGATTGCTTGCTAATGTCATGCTGTGGAATAAGAATCTCTGATTCATTGATTAGTTTCTTTTTCTATCCCAGGAAGAATGTATCCAAGGACTTTATTCAGTGAGGAAGGATGAGTAATGATCTTTATTTTAGTACCAGCTTTCATTCCGTTAAAATAAATTGAGAGATTTGATGACGCATAGACCTCATGATAAACTCTTAGCCAAGTGTCAAACTTAATTTCCATTACAGAGAATTGTTAATAACAATTTATTTTATTCAGAGAAGTCTTCTATTTGATGATCTGTGTTTCACTCTTTAAGAAATATCTGCTAAAGAATTTGAATTTGTAATATAGTCTTTATTAATGAATAAAAATTATGCAACTATCTGGATTTTTAGCATGTGCCCTAAAGCATTTTCCCTCTACTTGAAGAATAATTAGAAACTTTTTGTCAAGACAATGCAATATATTCATCCATGAACTTTTCCCCAATTATATGAGGGATAGAAAAAAAATAGTACTGTCACCAAAGTTAAAAGAGTCAAGGAAGATTATATTTTGAGCAAGATAATAGGAAGAGAAATAAGAATTAAATCTGAACTAACCTTCATTAAAACAAAGAGATGAAATTACTATATGATCCAGCAATACCACTCCTCAATACTTATCCTAAAGAGTTAAAGACAGCATATTATAGGGATACCTGCATATCCATGTTTATAGTGGCAGTATTGACAATAGCCAAATGATGGAACTAGTCTAGATGTCTGTTAATGGGTAAATGGATAAAGAAAAAATATATATATCTCCATCCAATAATGTTTTATTCAGTCACAAAGAAGAATAAAATTGTCAATTACAGGAAAATGGACAAAACTTGAGAACATTATATTAAGCAAAATAAGCCAAACTCAGAGAATCAAGCGTCATATGTTTTCTCCCATATATGGAAGCTAAAGAGGAAAAAGAAAATGCAAGGTGTGTGTGCAGGTAGAGAATTCCCATGAAAATGGAAGAAAGATCAGTAGAGGAAAGGGCCCTAGGGGTGGGTGAGAGGAGGGAAAAGTGAAATACTGGGAAATGATATTAGGCCAATTATATTGTTACATCATGTGCATGTACAATTATGTAACTATAAATACTACCATTATGTACCATAAGATTGCACCAATAAATATATGGAAGAGAAAAAAAAAAGAACTGGAGAGTTTTTAAAGACTGACAGGGCTGGGAAGAAAGACTGCCTCTTAGCCAATCTTTCTTTGCTAATTGGCTTTATGAAAGAACAAGTAAATTTCTTTTTCTTCATGATGGAGTAAATTTTGTAATTGGGGCAAAAACCACAGCATCAGGGTTAGGCACGATCCTCCCCCATGAATTGGGAGATGGAAGCTCATCTTCCTTCAAAACTATACTTCAAAGGTTTAGCTCCTAGGTCCTTGAGAATGCAAGTCCTGGATTGTCAAACTATAAAGAGGCTTTCAAAATTACTTACTTTTCAAAAGAACAGAAAAATAAATTTGATTTTTCTAAAGTAGACGCTCTAAGAAAAGGGAAGAGGAGCTTTTATAGTTAGACAAAATGGATGCTTTAAGGGCCAGGGGGAGATATATGTGCAGGGCCTAGAAACAGGAACAAGAAGTCTGTGTAATCTTTAGTCAAGCTGAAGAAAACATTAAACTGACTTGTCAGCTGAAAATAAGGAGAAAATATGACTTTTTTGTGAATCTATGGGACAAGGGAGTCTAGATTTCAGTGGTAGAAGAAGTTTCTATAGGGAAATGGGGCTGAGAGATCCACAAAGGATACATGGCTAACCTCCCTTTATTGCCTTTTGTCTGGGCTGTGAATTAGGCTATCTTCATGTGACAGAGGCTAAGTGAAATAAAGTTACTCATTGTGTATCATTTATTTTTAGTTAAGATTACTAAAGACATAGGCACATAATTAAAATCAGGAAGTGAAGAAATCCATACAAAAATTTCTAAATACATCTGTAATTTTTCCCAGGTTAACTCATATTAGAAAATTTGATATGCCATTATAAGATCACATAATGAACAACTGACAACAACAACAAAAGGAAAACTGATAAACAAAATATTCCATAGAAGTTAGGGAGAAGTGGCAAGGAGAAACCAACAACAATAAAATTCACACTTCATAGCTCTTAGGCAATGTGATACTTTAGTAAGCAATGAAAATTGATATAGCTAGGAAATTGGAAGTAAGACTTCCCCAGAGGAGAGCAGGGCATTTAGACATTAAAAAATGTAGCTGGACAGGGAGGGTGGCACTCACCTTTAGTCACATCTACACAGGAGGCTGACACAGGAGGAATCAATTGATCCCAGGAGTTTGAGGCCAGTGTGGGCAACATAGCAAAATCTCATCTCTTAAAAAAATAAGCTAGTTATAAGGTTGCCAAGGATAACATAAGCAAAGATATAATGTAGGTGAGTTTTTCCTGTAATTATCTCAGAATGGGCAGGGATGTGCACAACACAGAAGATAAAACAAGAGAAAATGTTTAATAAATTGGGTAGAGGTATGATCTATTGTAGGGTGGGTGGAGTCCACTGTGGAAATGAGATCCAACATATAATAAGAGGTCAATTTATGAAGGACTGTAAAGGATTTGCCATCAGAGTTTCATAATCTGACATATTTTAGAAGGATCATTCTTGCTGCTTTGTTAATACTACATCAAAGGAAAACAAGTGTGTGGTATGATGGGGTGGGGATCCTAATTTATAATTCCAGGACAATATTGGTACTTGAATCAGAGTGAGAGCTTATCAGACTAAAACTTACAGTATGAAGGTAAATCATGAGGTATTGTTGCTGGATTAGATGCAAAGTGTGAGAAAAAGGAATCTAGAATGCCTCCAAGGATTTTTTTTAAGAGGGAGAGAGAGAGAGAATTTGAATATTTATTTTTTTAGTTTTCGGTGGACACAATATCTTTGTTTGTATGTAGTGCTGAGGATCGAACCTGGGCTGCATGCATGCCAGGCAAGCACGCTACCACTTGAGCCACATCCCTAGTCCAACCTCCAAGGATGTTTGACCTGAGAAACTGGAGTAATCTTCTTCCAAACTGGAGGAGTAGTCTTCTAAATTTTTAACATGGAGATTGTACAGTACAGAGTCCTGTATTGTACAGGGTCCTGCACAGTTTCACACTTACTGTTCTGCTTTATTTCATGAACAGTCAGAATACTATTCTACCACAACTGTTTTATTTATTTATTTATTTTTGTACTGGAGATTGAACCCAGGAGTGCTAAACCACTGAGCCAAATCACTGTTCTTTGCTATATTGTATTTAGAGATACAGTTTTGCTGAGTTTCTTAGGGCCTTGCCAAGATGTCGAGGCTTTCTTTCAACTTGTCATCCTCCTTCCTTCGCCTACTGAGCCACTGGGATTATAGGTGTGTGTCACAGTGTCCACTAACACCATATCTTCTTATTCTTAGTTATGACCTCCCATGAGAGTTGGTATAAGATATAAAATTAAAAGCATCATAAAGTGTTTTATATTATAAAAACTAGCAACCTTATATTGAAATGAGAAAATAAATGCTCTCTATACTTAGAAAAGATAAAACAAATGTGAGAGATTGAACTATGGAATAGTGCATCATGTAAATGTAAGACACTTGGAAAGAATGGCCAGTGAGAACAGAGCAAAATCAAGGGAGTATGAAGTACTAAAGTTTAAAAGAACACAATATTTCTAAGAGAAGGGTAATCACCTGTGTAAAACATTGTTTTGTTTTTTTCTCAGTGAAATGAAAAGTGAGGTCATAAATTGAATATGAGGATGAGGGAGGAGGTCCTGAAGTTTTGATATAAGACAGGAGCTGTTGAAGAGTACTTCAAAAATCTGCAGGAATTAATGAAATAAGGAAATGCAGTAGATTCACAGGATGTACAATGGCTCACCTGAGGTCAGCACTCAGGACTGAAAGTTTTCTCTTTTCTCAACAACATTAATTTATGATGTTTCCTCAGGCAACTATCAAGAAGACAAAGTTTCTTGGCGTGGTGAAGCATGACTGTTATCCCAGCAACTCAGAAGGCTGAGGCTGGAAGATCTCAAATTCATGGCTAGACTCACAACCTAGCAAGGCCCTAAGGAACTTAGCTAGATCATGTCTCAAAATTTAAAAATGAATAAATTAATTAAAATGGCTGGGGATGTAGTTTAGTGGTAAAATGTTCTTGGGCTCAACCCCCCAGTGCCAAAAACAACAAAAAAAGACACATGCAAGAAAAGCTAAAACTGATTCTATTTCCAGATGAAAATGTAATATTCACCTATCTTGCTATTACCTATCTTAACTTCATGAGATGAGACAACACTTAAAACAGGATTCTTTATTAGAATTTCATGTATACATGACAAAACAATAAAATAAATTTAAAATTATACTTTGGTAATGGTACAGAGCAAGGTCATGCTGCAGTGCTAAAGCAGTCACAGAAGTCCTTGGTTACTGGTTCTTGAGATCATGCCAGAACATTTTCAGCCATGTCATTCAGAGTAGCAGGTGTGAGTTTTTTAGAAGGGTTAGAAAAATGGAAAAGGAAACCATTCCCAATGGAGAGAGTGTGTCTTCTCAGACAGAAGAACAGCATGACCCTCCTGCCTGCCAGTGATATTGGGGTCTGAGAAAAATTTACACCAAGTCCCATGCAGGCTCACCTCATGATAGCAGATTGCATCAGATTTTCAAGTTCCCACTGCACTTGATCCTACTCTGTGAAGAGTAAATTTTACTATTATAATAACATGCTAAAGTTATAAGCTGGTTCCTTTTTCACACACTCCTTAACATAAAGTTCCTACTACTCACCTCTCATGACTGTCTGCTACCATTCAGACAATACTCACATACAATCAAGATGCACCTTGTTGTTTCTAAATAATTGGTTCTCTGTGTGTCAAGTGCAGACATCATTACTCAAATCCTAATTTAAAACACATGTATATGGTGTAGAACAAGTGTAGAGAAAGGAGAGTCTCTCCCACTTCCATAAGTCTATGTAAATATTTAAAATCTCAGAGTTTTTCAATTTTCTGGAAAAGAACTTGCAAAGTGGTCATAAAATTACTAAATAAAACATAGTTTTACTGCATAAAATGGTCATAAAATTACTAAGGTCTAATTTTACTTCATAAAATAAAGAGAAGACATTGCTTCTACTCTCATTGATAGGCAAAAAGTTTTCAATTCACTGCCTGGCAGAACATTAATTTTAATGTGTGGCCATGGTTTAATTTAACCCATGAAAAACTATGATTCAACATTTTTTTGTATTTTTAATTTCTACTATTTCCAGATGAAAATGTAATATTCTCCTACTAGAGGAACAAAAGTGAATCAGCACTCCATCTATTTTCCATAAGGAGTAGTGAGCAAGTCTTCAAAATATAGATGTTTTCTCACCAATGATTCAATAATTTATTTTCTTTATATATGTATATATATTTTTTCATTTGTTACAAAGTATTTTAAAAATATAAGGTAACTCACATACAAGACACTTGGAAAGAATGGCCAGTGAGAACAGAGCAAAATCAAGGGAGTATGAAGTACTGAAATTCAAAAGAATAGAATATTTCTAAGAGAAGTGTAATCACCTGTGTAAAACATTGTTGTTTTTTTTCTCAGTTAAATGAAACATAAAATGCACATGTGTGAAAGATTTTGTTAATGAGGAAAGTATTATATTTCAAATTTTTCAAAGAAAATGAAAACATTAATATAAAGATTTCTGAAATATTTGTTAACATATATATATAACTAGCTTTTTATAGGAGATGAAGTTAATTGAAACTCCACCAAACAAATATTACTTATATACCTATAAAAGATTATAAATAACTAGCATTAATTTACTATTGATAAAATTTTAAATGTTAAAATACAACAAATTTTAGTAAGAGGCAACCTGGAAATGTATGTTCTAAACAATGCATGTACAGTTTTCCACTGAAGTCATCACTAATTTCTTTTTTGTTAATATTATTACTTGTTATTATTCCAAATTTGTTCACAATTGCAGATAGTGATATAATTTGAAAGTAATGCATACAATCAGGTTTAGAGATAGTAATTCATCAAATCAAGTTATAATGAATATTATAACCCTCAGGAAGCCAAATTCTAGGTCAATAGTAAAAAGACACATACCTAAAATGTTTATGTAAAAAAAAATCAGTATCTGTGTCTACTGAAAAATGCTCCATTTTTTCTTCCTTATATATGACTATTATTCTCTGTTTTCCTGCAAAATAAAACTATTATCCTGGGTCTGTGACAGCTTTTTATTACAAACTCTAATTATCTAATCTCCCCTTATACTTCTTTACTTACTTCCAAATCACTCAACTTTTATTCTCTTTTTTTGTTTTCCTTCTACACAGTGACATTTCTATGCAGTTTATAGTTCTTACTGGCCTTTTCAAAAATATGAATTCACATGTCTTCTGCTAAATATTTTGCATTAGAAATCGCATCATTTTTTTCTTAAATTTTAGAAGACGATGTCAATAACTGAAGATAAAGAAGACTTTATCTTTCATATATATTCAGGTATTGAGTAATGGTTTCAATAAATGTTTAGAAATGGAGCTTTGAGGTTTAGTGTCACCACTAACACTGTGTGATTCCTTTGTCTTGGCTATAGGGGAAAATGTAGCAACAAAACGTAGACTTTTTGCCTCACAGAGCAATGTGAATTCAGAGTATTTACTAGCCAAGTGACTCTAAGTCTCCTGGTATTGAAGAACTATCATTTATGGAATGAGAAAACCTATTGAACAACCAACGTTTTAGCTAAAATACATAAAATTACTTGTGCCATTACTTGGGCTGCTTTATGGAATTCTGATCCAGACTCTACCTGTCAAGAAAAAACCCTGATTCATTATTCATTATTCTTAGGTAACTAAAACCTTTCTTTAGAAAGGGTTAAGAATTATTTGCTTATGACTTTAACTCATTGGGTGATATTTCTCCAGAATCATAAGAAAATGAATCCTCTACACTGTTGCAATTTCTCCCTTAAAGATGAATGGCCTAATATTACATTGTTCATAAGCTTTATATTTGGTACATCTTATTTTTGAAATCTATTTTATATTTAGTTATACAAAATAAAATAAAATGTGTTGTAGAGTCAAACATAATCATGAAAGCCCCTTGCTTCTTGTGAACTAAAATATTTTACTATGCAATGAATAATTCTAAGTAATTGTTTCTCAATAAGAATTATATTAATATCCCCATAATTTAAATTTGGGGAAATAAATGAGTAATATTTCATGAACCAAATAATGATAGATTTTAACATGAAAGTTCTATAAATTGATGTTCTTTTTATGAGAAAATTAAACTTAGAACTTTGGTATGTTGAAGAAAAATTAAGGCATATTGTCACCTCTTAATTGTAATAGTAGGTACCTGTAAAATATTTCTTCTCTGCTGAAATGGGTTCCAATACAACACTCAAAGAAGTTATTTTTAAATGCAGTGACTGTCCAATACTCTGTTTACCATTTAGGCAGTGTTTCCATGGCCATTTTAGCACCTGGGACTACATAAGGATGGATGAGGGAGAGTCCAGTGGTGGAATGGGAATGGCACACCAGCTGGAAGAAAACCAATACTCTATGCTGATGGGAAAAATGATACAATTCATTTTATAAAACTTCAATGCATTTGATTATGTCTTAAATTAATTGACTTTTAAAACAGGTATGAGCAAAGCAAATCTAAAACATAAGAAAATGGAAGTCGCACATTTGAAAATCTGTTATAAATAGATCTGAATGAAATCATTTGTGTGTGCATGTTTTAAAACTAAGTTATGTCCTCTAAAAAAATCAAACTGTCCTTCAAGGCTATAGAAAACACATATTTGGGGGAACAAAATACCTCTTTTTCATTATTTTAAGAGGAGTGGAGGAAGGACTGTAGTTTTTATTTCCCAGCATGTACATCTGTACATATTAAAATATTGAGTTTCTCATATTATATTTTCTAAGTAAAAATTAAAGCATTAATTAATAACTAACTGAACACAATAAACAGTTTAGTTGTCTAAAATATGGATGAAAGAACATAATATAAGTAACAGTTTTTTTCTGTCTGCATTCATTTTCAAAGTTTCATGTACAAATATTTTAGAAATTCATTTTTAGTACCCAATTCACCTCAACACACATACAAAAACTTTGTACTTCACAAGTAGGCTATGGTATTCTGTGTTATGGGCAATAGTTATAAAATCATTTGTTTAGGAAACATCACAATGAGCTTTTGTTTTGGGTTGCTATATTAATTTTTAACAATGAGTTTATTACACAGTTTTGAATAATAATAGATACACATGTTTGGGGGAGTTATTTTATAACTACATCTGTCACATACTGTATTTCTTAGCTTGCTAACATTATTCTGTGAAACATTTGCTTTTAGAATTGGAGATAAACTATGTTTCATCCTTTAAAATTTGTAAATATTATACCCTCTCCTTTTAACAGTGTTTTTGTTTCCAAGGTCAATTCCTGTATTCCCTGAAGAGATTTATTTCTTCTTCTTTCTTCCCTTTAGTCTTCCTTTCTCCTTCCTTTTCTCTTTTTTCTTTTGTATTTTTGTTTACTTTTCTGTGCATTAATATAAAATTATGATTCTTTGAAAATCATTATTATATGACATTAAGGTCATCTTTTTGGTGTTTATTTTCTATGTAGAATTTTTGAAACTTTACAATAAAAAGACAAGTTTCTCTATTAAAACATGAATAATGGGCTTCAGTAGACATTTTTTCAAATAACATGTATGATTGACAAAAATGACATCTAAAGATATTCAATACCACTAGTCATTAGGAAATACAAGCTAAAAGTAGAATAAAGTACCATTGAACATCTCTTAGGAAGACTATAATAAAAACTTTATTGCTGCGACCTGCACGGCAGTTATTTCAGAAACTAGCTGAGGGGTTACGGGTGATTAGAAAAGACAGACACGCATAGAAAGAGAAAGCTGAGATCAGATGGGACATTACACCATATTGGAGGTGTAATGACCCACTTCTAGCTTGGCACATTTATTATATATGTTTTAACATCAGAAGAATTTTCTGTGAGGAACTGTCTTAAAAGAACACAGGACTGAGATCAAAGATCTGGGAAGCCAATTATTATTATCCATTTTGTGCTCATACTTTTTTTTATTTCAGTCATATTTTAAATTAATTATTTAATTTTAATTAGGTATGTATACATTTTTAATTCTAACTTGTTACATATGACAGCAGAATGCATTAAAATTCATATTACACATATAGAACACAATTTTTAATATCTCTTGTTGTATATAAAGTATTTTCACACAGTTCTTGACTTTATACATGTATTTAGGGTAATGATGTCCATCTCATGCCACCATCATTTCTCCCCCCATGCTTCTTTCCTTCCCCGCACCTCTTTTCCCTATCTACAGTTCATCTAATCCCCCCATGCTTTATCCCAAACCCCTTTATGAATCACCTTCGTTATATCAGATAAAACATTCAGCATTTAGTATTTTGAGATTGACTAACTTCAATTAGCATTATATTCTCCAACTCCATGCATTTGCCTACAAAATTCATGATTTTATTATCTTTTATTGCTGAGTAATATACCATTGTGTATATATACTACAATTTTAAATCTATTCATCTACTAAAGGGCATCTAGGTTAGTTCCACAGTTTAGATATTGTAAATTGTGTTGCTATAAACATTGATGTGGCTGTCTCCCTGTAGTATGCTGTTTTTAAGTCCTTTGGGTATAGACCAAGGAGTGGAATAGCTGGGTCAAATGGTGGTTTTATTCCAAAATTTCAAATTTCAAAAAAAATCCTCTATATTGCTTTGCAGATTGGTTGCACCAATTTGCAGTCCCACCAGCAATGTATGAGTGTGTCTTTTCTCCACATCCTCACCAACACTTACTGTTGTTTGTATTCTTAATAGCTGCCAACTGACTGAAGTGAGATGAAATCTTATAGTAGTTTTGATTTTCATTTCTCTAATTTCTAGAGAAGTTGAACACTGTTTCATATATTTGTTGATTGATTGTCTATCATCTTATTAGAAGTGTCTGTTCACTACATTGGCCCATTTATTGATTGGGTTCTTTGATTTTTTGATGTTTAGCTTTTTGAGTTCTTTATACCCTAGAGAGTAGTGCTGTATCTGATATGTGAGTGGTACAAATTTGTTCCCAAGATGTAGGCTTTTTATTCAGCTCACTGATTGTTTCTTTTCCTCAGAAGAAGCTTTAGTGTGTAAATCCATTCTATTTATTGATTCTTGATTTTAATTCTTGCAATATAGGAGTCTTATTAAGAAAGTCAGGGCCTAATCTAACATGGTAGAGATTTGGGCCTACTTTTTCTTCTATTAGACATAGGGTCTCTGGTTTAATTCCTAGGTCCTTGATTTACTTTGAGTTGAGTTTTGTGCATGATGAGAGATAGGGTTTAATTTCATTTTGTTGCATATGGATTTCCACTTTGCCCAGCACCATTTGTTGAAGAGGCTATCTTTTCTCCAATGTAAGTTTTTGGCAACTTTGTCTAATATAAGGTAACTCTAATTATGTGGCTTAGTCTCTGTGTCCTCTATTCTGTATCATTGGTCTACCAGTCTATTTTTGTGCCAATACCATGTTGTTTTGTTATTATTATTCTGTAGTATTGTTTGATGTCTGGTGTAGTGATGCCTCTTGCTTCACTCGTCTTACTAAGGATTCTTTTAGCTATTCCAGGTCTCTTATTTTTCCAAATAAATTTTGTGATAGCTTTTTCTATTTCTATGAGGAATGCCATTAAGATTTTGATGGGAATTATATTAAATCTGTATAGTTCTTCTAGTAGTATGGTCATTTTGAAAATATTAATTCTTCCTTTTCAAGTGTAAGGTAATCTTTACATTTTCTAAGGTCTTCTTTGATCTATTTCTTTACCATCCTGAATTTTTTTTTTTAATTGCTGAGGTCTTTCACCTTTTTTGTTAAGTTGATTTGAAATGTCTTTTTTTTTGAGGTTATTGTAAATGGGGTAGTTTTCCTCATTTCTCTTTCAGAGGATTTGTCACTGAAATACAGAAATGCCTTTGATTTATGGGTTTTGATTTTATATCCTGCTATTTTGCTGAATTCATTTACTAGTTCTACACATTTTCTAGAGGAACTTTTTTAGTCTACTAGTTATAGAATCCTATCATCAGCAAATAGTGATAATTTGAGTTATTCTTGTCTTATTTATATCCCTTTTATTTCATTTGTCTAATTTCTTGGACCAATGTTTCAAGAACTATGTTAAATAGAAGTAGAGAAAGAGGGCATTCCTTTCTTGTTCCAGTTTTTAGAGGGAATGCTTTCTTTTTTTTTTTTTAATTGGTTGTTCAAAACATTACAAAGCTCATGATATATCATCTTCCATACATTTGATTCAAGTGGGTTATGAACTCCCATTTTTTACCCCAAATACAAGTTGCAGAATCACATCGGTTACACATCCACATTTTTACATAATACCATATTAATGACTGTTGTATTCTGCTACCTTTCCTATCCCCTACTATCCCCCCTCCCCTTCCCTCTCATCTTCCCTCTCTACCCCATCTGCTGTTGTTTAATTAGAGGGAATGCTTTCAATTTTAATCCATTTAGAATCATGTTGGCCTCGGGCTTAGCATAGAGAGCTTTTACGATGTTGAGATATGTTCCTGTTTTCCCTAGTTTTTCTAGTGTTTTGAACTTGAAGTGATGCTGTAGTTTGTCAAATATTTTTTTCTGCGTCTATTGAGATGATAATATGGTTCTTATCTTTAAGTCTATTGATGTGATGAAATACATTTATTGATTTCCATGTGTTGATCCAACCTTGCATCACTGGGATGAACCCCACTTAATCATGGTCTACGATTTTTTGATATGTTTTTGTATTCAATTTGCCATAATTTATTGAGAATTTTTGCATTTTTGTTCATTAGAGATATTTATCCAAAGTTTTCTTTGATGTGTCTTTGCCTGGTTTTTAAACCAGGGTGATATTGGCCTCATAGAGAAAAATGAGTTTGGTAGGGCTCCCTCTTTTCCTATTTTCTGAAATAAATTGAAGTGAATAGACCTTAGTTCTTCTTTAAAGGTCTTATAGAACTCGGTTGTTTATTCTCAAGTCCTGGGCTTTTCTTGGTTGGTAGGTTTCTGATAGTGTCTTCTATTTTATTGTTTGAAATTGATCTGTTTAAATTGTCTATATCATCCTGATTCAATTTGGGCAAGTAATATGACTCTAGAAATTTGTTGATGCTTTTGATATTTTCTATTTTATTGGAGTACAAGTTTCCAAAATAATTTCTAATTATATTCTGTATTTCTGTAATGTTGATACTACCTTTTTCATCATGTGTGTTAGTAATTTGAGGTTTCTGTCTCCTCTTCATTAGCATGGCTAAAGTTCTGTCATTTATTTTTTCAAAGAACCAACTTTTTGTTTTGTCAATTTTTCCAATTGTTTTTATTTCATTTATTTCTGCATTGATTAATTATTTCCTATCTTCTACTGTTTTGGGGGATCATTTGATCTTCTTTTAATAGGGCTTTGAGATGTAGTGTTTTGTCATTTATTTGTTTACTTTTTATTCTTTTAATGAATGCACTCAATGCAATAAAGTTTCCTCTTAGTATTGCCTTCATAGTGTCCCAAGTATTTTAATATGTTGTATCAGTTTTCTCATTTACCTCCTAGAATTTTTAAATTTTGTCCTTGAATTCTAGTAGTATCCATTCATCATTCAATAGTGTATTATTTAGTCTGTATTTGTTACAGTACCTTCTATTTTTTATTTTATCATTGATTTCCATTTAATTCCTTTATGATCTGATAAAATGCAAGGTAGTAGCTCTACTTTTTTATATTTGCTAAGAGTTGCTTTGTGGCATAATATATAGTCTATAGTCTTTTATGAGAAGGATCCACGAGCTGCTAAGAAGAAAGCGTATTTGGTCCTTCAAGGACAAAATATTCTATGTATGTCAATTAAGTCTAAGTTATTGATTGTATTTTTGAGTTTACGGTTTCTTTTTTTCAGATTTTTTTTTTTGTGTGTGTGTGTGTGAAAAACTTGTGTTAACATCACCCAAAATTATTGTGTTGTGGTCAATTTAGCTCTTGAACTTGAGAAGAATTTGTTTGATGAACATAAATGTTCCATTATTTGGAGCATATATGTTATAATTGTTATGTCTTGTTGGTGTATGGTTCCCTTGAGCAGTGTGAAATGTCCTTCTTTATCCCTTTTAATTAACTTTAGTTTGAAGTCTACTTTATTTGTTATGAGGATAGAAGCCCCTCCTTGCTTCCACAGTCTATATGAGTGGTATAACCTTTCCCATTACTTCACCTTCAGTCTGTGGTGAAGAATCTTTTCCTATGAGATGAGGGTACTGGAGTAAGCATATTTTTGTTTGTTTGTTTGCTTGCTTTGTTTTAATCCACTCTGTTAGCCTGTCTTTAGTTCATCATCATTCAGGGTTTTTATTGAGATATGATTTGTATTCCCAGCCATTTTTGTTTATTTTTGTTATTTAGCTTGACTTGGTTTCTTTTTGGATTAGTTTTTCCTTTAGTGAAATACCTGCCTCTCCTGATTTTCATTGTTGTTTTCATTTCCTCTTCATGTAATATTATTCCAAGTATGTTTTGTAGCGCAGGTTTTCTAGCTGTAATTTTTAAAAAAAACTTTTGATTATCATGGAAGGTTTTTTATTTCATCATCAAATCTAAATCTTAATTTTGCTGGATACATGATTTTTGGTTGCCATCCATTTTCTTTCAGAGCTTGATGTATGTTGTTTCAGGTCCTTCTAGCTTTCAGGGTCTAGCTTGAAATATATGCACATAACCTAATTGGTTTCCCCCTATATATAATCTGATTCCATTTTCTCATGGTTTTCAATATTCTTTTCTTATTCTGATGTTAGGCATTTTTATTAGAATGTGCCTTGGTGTGGATCTGTTGTGATTTTGTACATTTGGTGTCCTGTCTTGAATTTGGTTTTCCAATCATTCTTCATGTTTGGAAAATTTTCTGATATTATTTCATTGAATAGATTATTCATTCCTTTGATTTGAAACTCTAAGACTTCCTCTATCCCAGTAACTCTTAAATTTGCTCTTTTTATGCTCTTCCCTATTTCTTGAATGTTCTACTCATAGTTTCTTATCATTTTCACTATTTGTTCTACATTCTTTTCAAGATTATATATTTTGTCTTCATTGTCTGAGGTCTTCCAAGTGGCCTACTTTTTCAGTGATATTTTCAATTGAACTTTTAATTTGGTTTATTGTTTCTTCCATCTCAAGGACTTTTTATTGTTGTTGTTGTTGTTTGAACCTCTATCTCCCTATTGAAATAATCTTTTGATTCCTGTATTTGTTTAAGTAGCTCTTTGCTGAAATGATCTTTTGCTGCCTGTATTTGCTCTCTTATATCATCCTTGAATTCACAAGACATTTTAATTATGTACATCCTAAACTCCTTCTCTGTCATTTATTCTGCTATGCTGGCCATGGATTCTAATAATGTGATATCTAGATTTGTTTGGGGCAGGTTCTTCCCTTGTCTTTTCATGTTGCTCATGTGTCTTCCCTTATAGCACTGTTGATCCAAGGCATTACCATTTTTACCCTTTAAAATTATAGTGCCCCTGTAAGGTTCTAATACCTCTCCTTTGAGGGAAAGGACTATGTTACAGATTTCAATATAAACAATATGCTACCTAAAAACAAATAGTTGCTATTTTAAGGCATTTACAGTTTGGTTACAATGTACATAAATGGTAAATTCAATTATTATTTTCAATATAATCAGTAGGTTTGTAAAAGGGTTTATAGTTTCTGTGGTGGACAAAGAACCAGGTGTGAGGTGTAGGATGATATGCTGAAGAGGTAGGAGGTGAGGATATTGAGGTAGTATATCTTAGGAAATGTGACAAAGAAATGAAAAGAAGAAGGTTAGTAGCAGGAGAATAGAGAGGAAGTAATTTTGGGTAGGCAAGTAAGAGGGAAGATAGTAGTATACATAAACACACACACATGTATATTAAAAAAAATTAAAAAAATGTTAAAATAATAAAAATTGGAGGGGAAAAAACAATATACAACACAACTGTAATATACTATTCAGTTGCTCCAGTCCACAAAATCCAAGTTCATGCAAAGTACTTGGTTTCACTTATCTTGGGGATGTGAGGGTGAGAGAACAGAGAGGAAGAAGAAAAAAAAATATCCCAGAGGAAGAAACAAGGATTGTTTTGGTTGGAGATCAGTAACTTTCCTGCTTCCATTCTCATCCAATAGGTGGGGTTGTCTGCAATGGGGTGTCAGGTTGGATGCGGGGAGCTGGGCAATGGGCTTGGATGATGTGTTCAGGAAGGAGCTCTGTGGTGTGCAGTGTGTGGATGTCAGCTGACTTCAGATCCTGTGTGAAATTCCCAGGTGCAGGCAGGATACTATGTGTAGGGTACTATCTCTGTTGCTTCAGAGTCCCAAGATGGAAGTGACTGAGGGAGCCCCACAGTGGAAAATGGGTGTCTACAAAGGAGTGACGGCCAGAGTTCCTTCACGTGGGTAGCTACCAGGTGTTGTGCTTTGGAGCAGTGTCCTGGATTTCTGCTCAGTGGGTGGCTGAAAATTCTTCATGGGGGCTGATACCGATGGTCCTGCTTGGGCACCCAGTAGTCCTGCATGGGTTGGGTGAGTAGTTGGGAGACCTACTCTGAGTGAGGTCCGGAGCCTAACAGGGCAAGGTTGGCATCATGATTCCTGTACAGGAGCAGGAATATCACTTGCAGAGAAGTAGTACTCTCACTACTTGAGTCCCAGGTCACAGAGAGACACAGAATGCTGCTTCCTGTGGCCCACCATCTTGGATCCCCTCTGTGCTCATACTTCTTTAACCCCAGCAGCTGATGTCCAAATTCAGGGTCAAAACTGAGTCCAGTGGCAAGCACTGAACCTCCTTTGAACAGCTTATCACTGTAGTAGCTAGGCAGTCTCACTTGTGACTTTACACCCAGAGTTTCCAGCAAAGGCACCTTCCTATTGCCAGAGTATCAGAGACCATAATTAAAATCACTGCTCCTGACAATTCATTTAAAAAATGAATATCAATGAAAATATGAAGAATTTAAAACTCGGATAGATTGATGGTACAAATGTAAAATGGTTCATCTACTGTGCAAAACAGCTTGGTAGTTATTCAAAAAGCTAAAGATAAGATTATCATATGACCCCATAATTACTCTCCTAGGTATACAGTACAAAGAACTAAAAACAAGTATTCCCAAAAATACCCACCCACATGTTCATAATATCATTTTTCACAGTACAGTAGTAGCCAATAAGTGGAAATAATTAAAATGTCCATAAATGTATAATTGAACAAATAATTTTTGGATAAATTCCACATATAATGTAGAATTATTCAGCCAAAACAGAATGCAGTTTTGATACATTCTGTTACATGGACACACTGTGAAACAGTATGAAAGAAGCAAGAAAGAAAAGCAACACACAAAAACCACTCATCATATGATTCCCTTTATATGACATTTATGTAATTAAAAAATACCATAGAGATGCAAGGCAAACTGATGCTGGGCAGGTGCTGAGGGAAGATGTGAGTGGATAGAAAGTGATCAATATGAAATAGGTTTACTTTGGAGTGATTGAAATGTTTTGGCACTTGATAGAGGTGGTGGTAGCATAATATTGTGAAAATAATAGGTATTATGGAATTGTTTCAAAATGATTAGCTTTATTTCATGCAAGTTTGTCACAGTAAATAATGTACATATTTTTAATTTTTAAAAATTATCTTCTCTTGAAAGTTTGATGAACTCTCTCCCTCTGCAAAAACATCTGGCTTGGTGCTTTTTTGGTATAAATATTCTAACTTCTCTCTACATCAGTTAGTCCTCCTTTTCTTTATTTATTTGAATTTCAATATTTTAATCTGTAATCTTACTGTTTGACTCATTACATACAGAACAGTTAATACATTGTTTTTCCTTTCTACTTTGCTTCTCTATTTTCCCATTTACTATAATGGTGTGTTTTTTGTTGTTGTTGGTTATTTGTTGTTTTTGTTTTTTATTTAGTATATTAGTGATTTTTAGATTATTCTATCATGATTTTGGAACCTACATTCCCTGATCTTTTAAGTTTTGTTTTATGATCCATAATCTGGTCTACTTCCTTGAATATACTTTATACCCTTGAAAAAGACATGTATTCTGTAATTTTCATGCTAAACATTCTGTGCATTTTAATTAGACTTAAGTGGTTTATGGTGTTGTTCTCCTAGATCTTACTGCTATTTTATCTGACAACTTATCTCCATTACTGAGAGAGGAATGTTAAATCTCCTGTGAATTTCCTTTCCTTGTGACCTAACGTGGATTCTGGTGAAATCTCTACAGTTG
Source organism: Callospermophilus lateralis (assembly GCF_048772815.1). Lineage (NCBI taxonomy): Eukaryota > Metazoa > Chordata > Mammalia > Rodentia > Sciuridae > Callospermophilus > Callospermophilus lateralis. The sequence continues at coordinate 93,621,885 of NC_135310.1, read as the reverse complement.
TTTGAAACTTGGTTGTCCTGAAGATAATTCTTTAATTTTTTTTTAGGTGTTTCCAGGTACGTTTCTTTTATTCAGAATGTTTGATTATGATATGAGTATGCATAGATCTCTTTGAGTATATCTACTTTCAATTTTCAGCTCTTTTGTATCTGTAGATGTATGGTTTCCTCCAAAGTCAGGAATATTTTAGGCATTATTTTTTCACGTATTTATTTTTTTCTTTCAGTTCTGTCGGTTTTTACCTTTCCTTGTTTTGAAGCTTTGTTGTCAGAGGCATATCATACAGGATTGTCTAACTTCTAGGTTAATTGTCTCTTTTATTAATACGTGATGTTCCTTTTAATCATTATACTTTCATTTCTTTGACATCTACTTTGCATGATTTGAATGCACCCACAACAGTTTTTTGATTAGTGTGTGCATGAACTATGTTTTATTTTAATTTTATGTGAAGCTTACTTAAAACATCATTTTTTTTCTTTCTCATTGTTTTTTTTTTTTTTTTCAGTACCTGGAATTAAACCTAGTGTTGCTTTGCACCTGAGGTAAACCCCTAGCTCCTATATGTTTTTATTTTTATTTATTCATTTTTTTATTTAGGCAGGGTCTTGCTAAGTTACTGAAACTGTCCTCAAACTTGGACTCCTGTTTTAGCTTCGTTAGTTCCTAGGATTACAGTTGTGCATCATCATACACATCTACAACATTACATTTGAAGCAAATCTGTAGAAGACTATATTGTAGGGTAATATTTTCTGTTTTATTTTTTTAATTTTCTTTTTCTTCTTCTTTTATTGTTATTATTATCATTACTATTATTTTATATTTTGGTTCTGGGGATAAAATCCAGGACCTTGCATATGATAAGCAAATGCTCTAACACTTGAGCTATACCCCTAGCCTCCTTCATTTTTTATCATTTTTAATGATTTTTGCCTTTGAATTAATGTTTTTATCTCCCTTATATAAATAATATATTTGTTGTTATGTTTGGATTTAGGTTTATTCTCTTTTTTTTTTCATTCTACTCTTTATTCTTTTTTTGCATTCATTCAGGTTATTTATTATAATTCTTTGTGTGGTTTATATTGGTTGCTTTATACATTACAATATACAAAGATTTATAGTCAACTTAGAATCAATATTTTAAAATTTAAGTGGAATTAAAAAATCTTATCATGGGCTGGGGCTGAAACTCAGTGCTAGAGTGCTTGCCTAGCACATGTGAGGCACTGGGTTCCATCCTCAGCACCACATAAAGATAGATAAAGAAAATAAAGGCCTGCTGTCCATCTACAACTTAAAAAAAAAAAAAAAAAAACTTAAAAAAAAATCTTATCACAATATGAATCCCTCTAATCTCTTCTTCATATATTAGAATTGTCACAGATATTGTAAATGCATGTGTAAAAAGCCAAACTAGACACTATTTAAAGTTTTGACTACAGTCACTAATTACATATTTTAAGAACTCTACAGCAGAAGAATATTCTTCCATAATTGTCAGTCCAGATAGATAGTACCATTTCTGTTGATCTGCCTTCTTCCGGATGTGCCTTGGTGCTTTTTCTTGGATATTTACCTTCTATCTGAACAACTTCCTTTAGCATTTTAAATTTTTTTGTTAGAATAGATCTATTGGCAACACATTCTTTCAGTATTCCCTCATCTGAGAATGTCTTCATTTTGCATTCTTTCCCAAAGGTTATTTCCAATGGATAAATAATTCTGCTTTGATGATTTTTCTCTTTCAATGTTTTATCAATGTTTTCACTTTCTTGTGGCCAACATGGATTTTGGTGAACTCTCTACAGACATTTAAAACTTGGTTGCCCTGAAGATAATGCTTTTACTTTCTATAGGTTTTCCAAGGTTATTTTCTTTTATTTAGAATGTCTGACTTAGATATGAGTATGCATGGATCTCTTCAAGCATATCTAGTTTCAATTTCACAGCTCTTTTGAATCTGTAGATGTATATTTTTCCCTAACCTTAGAACATTTTCTAGCCAATAAGTTTTCAAATATAACTGTATGATTTCCCTGCACTTTGGAATTCATTACCAGAATATATTCTTATTGTTTCTTTTGTTATTTTCCAAATATTTTGTTAAGTTCTCTTTCTATATGTTTTTTTCAATTTTAAAACCTTTATTATTCAGTTTATATGATTTCTATTGCTCTGTCTTCAAGTTCTCTCCTCTGGGAAAACTAAATTGCTACTGATCTGGCATGATTTTAAATCGTGTGTGTGTGTGTGTTTATACATTCTACTTACTAAGTAGCTTTATTTTATCATCTTTTTCAAGCGTGTTCATAATTATCTATTGAAGCATTTCTTTAAGAATAGTTTTAAAGTCTTACTAGTTTAATAGCTCTTTCATTTTGACATTTTTGACTCTTCATTGCCTTGCATTATACAAGTTTAACTTTCCTTGTTCTCCATATACTGACTAATTTTGAATTATATATAAGGCATTATGGGCATTCTATTATTATAGATCTAATTTTGTTTAAATCTCCATGGACAATGTTAATGATTTTTCCTTTGAAATCAGCCAAATTCTTTCAGGCAAATTTCAACCAAACTTTTATATGGCATAGTGTTGGCTCAATTTTCAAAGTCTTTGTAGTTCTATTTAGATCTGTCCTTCCTGCATATTTCCCCATGATTCTGAAACCCAAGTGGTATTTCTGTTAGTTAACTTTTAAGTGCTTTGCTATTCTAGTTCGGATCACATTTATGTACACATAGGTTAAAGATGGCTCCCACTGCAAATTTACAAACAAATTTATGGGATTGTATTCCCAACACCATGTTCTCTATGGTTTCCAGTTAGCTTGGACCCATTTTCTTTATGTGCCAACAGAAAAGCTGTGACTTTTCTTGTCTGTTTCTTTTTGCACTTTTTCTGCAATTTCTCTTGCATTCAAGGCTAAGATTGGAATAAAGCATGAGAAAAACAGAAATCTAAGGGATTTGCCCAATTCTTATAGAGTCAATACCATCTACCAGAGAAGAAAATCTCTCTTCCTTAGAGCCTGGGCTCCTGCCCATTCCTATTGCACTGAAGTCTTCACTGCACTGAAGTCTTCACTAGCAGTGCTAAGAGATATCTTGCCAGCTAGAGCGAGAAAGATCATAAAGAAGACAAAAATATAAGAGTCACTCTTAAGTTCTCCCTACCTGCAGGTGTTCTTGCTTTCTGCACAGGTGTGATGGTAATTTGGGGTACAAAGGGATGAGTGTTTATTTTACTTTGAACTGAACAATATAGATTCTTTAGAACTCCATTTTGCCTATTAATAGTGATCTCTATGTTATTCCTGAAGCATTATGCTAAATTTATGGTGTATGTATTATATATTGATCATATACTTCCTCTATAAGTAAGTGGTACAAACAGGTTTTTCTAGGTCAGCTGTGGAATTCTTCATTATTTGTGTGTGTGTGTGTGTGTGTGTGTGTACCATATATATATATATATATATATATATATATATATATATATACACATATATACAAGTTACTTATCTCCTGATGTGTTTTCCTGATTTTCTGTTAAATTCTATGTAAATGAATGTCTTTTGTGCCCCTTAAGTCACTTGGTGATGTTGGGAGCAGTGAATGTATCTTTGCTTTGAACTGCCCAGAGACAGAGCTGTGACACCCTGCTTGTTAATTTCTCAGTGCAAAGACACTGAGATGTCTGCACAGTTTTTGGGTGATGCCCTGCTTGAAGGGAAAGTCCATGGTTTCCATGGAGTTTATCATTTCATAACCTAAGGTTCAGGCGCCAAATGCCAGGAGGTTGAAGAATTGTGAGTGCAAGTTGTTGATTGTAATTGGTCCATTCAAACTTTTCACCTGGGCTCTGTTTAAACTAACTTTCTCATGATTAATTATTTTTATGTAAAAACCCTATGAAATAAACCTATATACTCTGTGGATTGTCAGTCCTCCTCCATCAGAGATAAAATGAACCACTGGGTCTTGCTTTCTCCATTTCTCTCTCTCTCTCTGTGTGTGTGTGTGTGTGTGTGTGTGTGTGTGTGTGTGTGTCTTTATTCCACTCCCCTTATCAGCCCAGTTCAGGTAAACTGAGTAAATGTTTGCACTGGAAGCAATAGTTATCCAGGGACCCTGAACACTCTCTGGAACTCTAATTGTTAGGGTAAGTGGGGCATTCCTCAAAAAGAGATGTACATCCATTTAAGGGAAGGGGAGGAGTGATTCTTTATATTGCTAGGTGTAAAAAAGGGTCATTCTAAAACCCAAAAAAGAGACCTTTGTATTAGAATGCTTAAAGTTATGTTTAAATTATGGGGCAGCTCTATAAAGAAGGCACAGCCTGTAGAGTTTTTAGAATTTGTTATTAAAACTTCTCTTTGCTTACTTGAGGAAGAAGCAGTGGATGTAGAGACTTGGGAGGAGCTTGGTTAAGAGCTGTATGTTGGGAGCATTATGTGGGTGGCAGTGCAGGCAGAGTTAGGGAGTAATGGAGCCAAAAGTGGTGGCCATGCCAATGAGAGTAGCTGGCTGAGGGGAGGAGGCAAGAGGAAGTGATTGATTCAGTTGGAGGCATTCAGGATGAAAGAGGAAGAGACATCATATAAGATCTTAGAGATGATTCTGAAGAACAACCTGGGGAAGAAAGGGAGTTAGTTCATAATCTTTTAAAATAACTGTCTTTGCACCCATATCTCAACCTTCACCTTGGGCTAAATTAAAATTCAGTGTATCCAAATTTGTGAAGTTATGGCTGCTGAAGCAGTGTTTCTAGGCCTGCCAGGAGGCGATCTGCCCTCAAAAAATAAACAGTTGATGTTGGATTTCATTAGCCTCTGTGCTGACATAGGAACTGTATGTTTTCAAGCTGTCACAATGGCTGTGGTGAATATTAGGTTAATGAGTGTAAATTACAGACAAATGTAGACATTACTTCCTCAGTTAAAACCTCACTGGGGATAGTGTTTCCATAAAAAAATAAAAATAAATAAATGGAAAATAAAAAATGAAAATAAAATAAATGTATAACACCATGCTTTTAGAGAACCCTTCAAGATTTAGAACCACAGGAAAAAGTGTCTCTTTTAAATTCCAGATGGTTCTGACTCCGGCTAAAGGAATTAGCTATCATTACCATACTCTTTTGTTAATAAGCCTCTCTCTATACTACAGCATCATGAGAGAAAATTGGAAAAATTCTAAATGTTCAAGGTTTTCTTTTCTTAAAAATCTTTCCTGAGGAATTTTACAGGCTTCCACATTCTTTAATTATTCCAACTGACTCTAATCTAAGCCAAAAGTGCACTCCAATTTAGTAAAGATGTTCTGCATGCTCTTTTAAAAACTGAAGCCATGTAATTTTTTTTAAAGAACTCCCATTTTAAGAATCTAATTTTTGAGCTCATAATTTTATGGTGAATTCACATGTGATCTTGCGTGCCAAAATTATTTTATTTTTCTAATCAATTTATTTTATCTAATTATTGATGTTTTGACACTCAGTTCAGATGCCAATTTTTCAAGGGTTAACAAATACATTAAACATGGTGGGGGGGGTGTATCTGATTGTTATCAGGAAACATGGCCCCCTGAAATATTTTATTGCAATGTCTTCATGGTTATTAGATTTTATGCCTAACATGTCCCACTGTTTACTTCTGTCTTCTAATTAAGTCATAATGTGTAAGGATCTATTGGTTGTATTTTAAAATCTAACAGGTTAAATCTAACAGAGGCTTTATAAACATCTGTAACACTGCTACCTACTTATGGAGTTTGACTTGCAAAAAGTTATAAAATCTTTATTTCTTGTCTGTTTTTATACAAGTGCACACAGTGCCTTGTACTGTATTGATCAGCGTATGCGGTATTAAAATTGGCATATGGATAAATAAGTTTTCATAAATTAAAATTAAAACAAAAAATGAACCAAATTGTATATATATGTATATGTATATATATATACATATATATATACACACATACATATATGTATATACATATATATAAATTTACATGTGTTAAAATCAAGTTCAGTTTTAACTGATAAATCTAATCAATAAAAATAAATCAGATAAAAACAAAGATGTCTTTAAAATTACTAGCACAATCTGTTCTATTTGGTCAGACAATTAATACAATGTTAATTTCTATAAAATATCTAGAATGTAATATCCATTGCTTCTAGGAGATGGCTATATTGTTAACTACACTTGTCTGACAGTTAAAGATAAGTAAATTAGATTTAACATAAAAGAAATTAATCATAAATGTATTTGTTAGACACATCTGATTAGTTTACAAATTTAAGGTGCTCACAGCTAAATATAAAATCAAGTACTCTTGACTTCTTGAATTTCATAAGGTAATGTGCTTAAACATTATGTGTGTTTTCATAAATTGGTAAATGTGTAAAGGATTAACATTATTCTCTCTGTGTCTTCACTAAAAACAAGATCACTAAGAGTTAAAGTTCTAACAGGGATGTAAAGGGTCCAAAAGTTTCAGCTGTGTTTAAATTAGAGCATTGTAAATAACATAAAAACACTTTGTTTTATTAAAGTAGAGTAAGTTGCAAAGAGTTTGTGAAGAATAAACTTCAAAAAGCATGTAACTAAGTTAGTTATATATATAAAATTAACATAATCAGTTAAAGCTAATCTAGGTTACCTCCCCCCACCAGGTCAAATAGTATAAACCAAAATTTTAACCCTCTGCGTTAAAGTAATAAGGATTTCTTAAAACATTAATCTACTCTTATTCCAACAAAACAATTTCTTGTGCCTGTTATGTTTTACTATTGTTTTAAAATACTAGTCTTAAAGAAATTAAGGTTTGTAAAATTCTGGTTAAACAACAGTTATTATTTTAGTGTATTATATTGCATTACAGAGTCAAAATTTTTCTTTGAAAGTCAAGCTTGGGTTAAAATAATAACATCACTATAATTGTGGTGCTATTACTAGCTTCTTTATATACTAAATGTATACTTATCTCCAAAGTACACAAATCTTTAAAGTATAAGATTTAAAAGAACATTTAACTTAGCGTTCTCCAAACTAAAGTTTTTGTAGTGGTCTCTTACAAACCCATATAAAATAAGAAACTTAGTTTAAAAATTATGTACATCACTTAATATTTTACAATTACATAAAAATAATATAACATAAGTTAGAAAATTTTGTGTTACTACCTACACTAAGATATAAACTTCAATGCATTTTATTACAGAAAGAGAGAATAAGAAGAGCATGATTTGCCATTTTCCCACAAAAGAATATTAAAAGCTGTCTTAACTTGTTTGATTTATGTTTCAGATGTTGTGGTAAAATATGTTAACTGATTCACATAGACTCAAGAAATTATACAAAAAACAAACTTTGTAAAATAAAAATTTTAAGAGAAAAAAATCAGTTGCAAAAATAAAACAACTTACCTGAGACTTGCAAAGAGGCCACCTCACCTAAGTTAGCAATCTGCCTCTCATCTGATTCCATGATAATGTAACTATTGAAGTTCATTTAAATTTAAGTTCAAAATATATATTTATTATAAGAATTGCTGTAGTTTCAAAATAAACAAAATATGATGCATATAGCTAAGTTAAAATTTGAGATGACCAAAAATTGTGTTTCGTAGTTTATAGTTATTATACAAACTCAATTATTTTACTCTTGTTAATTTTACTTTGTATTTTTCTTGTAAACTTTACAGTTGTCCATTAGTGCTGTATAGGAGTACAACTTTCAATAAAACAACTTGAGTTAATTTGAGATAATAGGCCTTCATCTATAGACAGATTGTACTGCTAACTTTCAGTACTAATATGGACCCCCATTAAATAGAAGGGACGAATTACTGTAAAGGTATAGATATTGAAGTTAAAACACAGCATTCTTACGTTAATACTAGCGAAATTGACACGTTGAATGTTTACTACCAAAGCTTGGAGATTAAAGTTAAGGAAGTAAAAGCGCCATGAAAAAATATAGCCAATATTTCGATCTTGCCTTCTAAATCAGCTTAAACCCTGGAAAAAAGGCTACTTCACTAAGGACTCTGGGACTCTGGGCCACTTGACCTTCTAATCAGGAGGATCAATGAGACCCTGGAGAACAGACAGCTGACCAGCACACATGCTGAAAGAGTGGAGGATCATTGGAGAAGGGAGACATCCCTGATGCTTCCAAGGGAAGCCATATCATCAAGCTGATGCTGACCCATCCTTATAGATGGCACAAAAGGAACTAAGAGGCTGCTCACAAGTTCCCAAAAGTATCACACTGGGGAGGAACTCAGCTGACTCTTAACAATAGATAGGAATAAGGTCAATTTCACCAGCTTTGTCTTGAGTACCTAGTAAAAAGAGTTATGACAAAAGTACAGCCATTCCTGGGCATTTAAAAGAAAAGATAATAGTTCTTTTAATAGCACTTAGGACATATGGTGCCTCCCAAATAATGAGGTTTTTTTTTTTTGTTTTTTTTTTTTTTTTTTTTTTTTTTAAATTTCGTGAGATTTATATTTACCTCTACCTCTTCTTTGGGGAAGAATGGTTGCTTTCATGTCAATCAATCAGGACTAGTAAAGGATAAGGTTAAATAACTCCAGGATAGATTGAGGCCAGGTTATTTTAAAGTGGGCTCACTTGTCTGTTATGAAACAACTTAAAAAACAAAAAGGAGGAGCTAAAACCCCACAAAATTAATTGAGTCTTCTATATTTGTTTCAATTTTTTAAAATTGTGAAGCTGAAGATCTCATCACTGCTAAGCACATTTGACTCTCAATAGAGTAGGCTTGTCAGGCCTTGTCTGGTGATGACACTTACAAACTGGACAATTGAATGGAGCAGACCTGGTGAAAATGTGGAGTAGAGTCTATGCTTGTATATTTCTAGAAGGTGTGGATTGTCCCATCTGGGTATATGAATGAGTCATCCCTATCTTCATCATGGAGGTTCAAATGACTTAAGCTCAAACGACACTTGTTGATACAGACCCCACCAGAAACAAGAATCTGAGAAGGAAGAAGAGAAAGGCAAACAAGATTCTGTAAACCCAGCATATCAACCTGCCAAAGTGAGGACAACTGAAGACCCTGAGGCATTAGACTGAACAGATAATCAAACAACAGGGAGGCCCTAAGTCTCCAGTTACCATGTTTGTGGATTCTGCATGGCTTGCTGAACAAATACTTAAGAATTTAAATGGGGTTTTAGTGTTTGGAATATGTTAAAATATTCAAATGGTAATTTCTTGGAAATATGTGTTTGGTACTAATTCTCTTTTGTGTTATAACAACTAGATGCTGTATCTTCCACAAAGAAATTTAAGAACTTTGAATAACCCATCACTGGTGCTTAAATAAAAAAAAAAATAAAAAAATGAGAAGATGTTGGGAGGGGTGAACGCATCATTGCTTTCAAATGCCCAGAGACAGAGGCTGAAGACTCCCTTGTTCATTTCCCAGTGCAAAGGTGGCAAGGTGTCTGCCCAGTTCTCTATTGATGCCCTGTTTAGGGGAAATTTCATAGTTTAAATGGAGTTTATCAATTCATGACCTAAGATTCAGGTGCCAGCCACCCAGGGGTGAACAATTGAGAGCACAAGTTTGCCACAGTCTGGCTGGGCACAAAATCATGAGCCACTCACAGCCTTGTAGATTCAAACAGCAATTCTTTATTCCCGAAACTGTCACCAGCACTCTATATGCACTTTCTGGGGAAAAATCCACAACTCCACTAGGCTCTGCATCCCCAAATACTCTCTGAATCCCGTGAGAACTCAACGGGAACTCAAGGAGTGGAGCAGGCGCCTGAGGCAGCAGGATATGCCCTATTCCCATCAGGATACACCCTAAACCTGGAACCGCCCTCATCCAGATCCGCCCTGGTCCTTGAGCAGGGTCACCTTTCTCAAACATTCATGCAATGTCACTGCAAATGACCTGGGTCCAAGACAAGCCCATTTCCACAATGGAGAGTACTCCCTCTAAGCAACATTGGGTAGGCTGACAAAGAAATTGCCATGAGTCATTCCTACTTGGCTATGGCTCTCTGCACAAGTTCATGACTGTAATTCGGCTCTTCAAACTTTTGACCTTGGTTCTGTTTCAAAGTAACTTTCTCATAATAAATCCCTTTGATATAAAAACCCTATAAAATAAATGTTCAGCTGCTCATTGTCAGTCTTCCTCCATCAGAGATCAGCTGAACCACCAGGCCCTGCTTTCTCTTTTTCTGTGTTTGTTCTTCTTTCCCCCAATCCATTCATCAGCCTGGTTTGGAGAAACTGACTAAATGGTCATGCTGGAAGAAATATAGTGAGTCGTAAATTTTGGTTATTTTCCTGTTATTTCTACTATAAAGTGTTTGTGAATTTCCTAATTGATTACCACAATATCAAGATAAAGAGTATGTAACCATTTTTTTAATAGGAATATTTAATTCTCTCTTATTTCCCAAGTCAGTTTTGTTCTTTTATTACTTTTTTTCTAGAAAATTATGAGTTTTAGGTAAGTTTTCAAATTAAATGATACACATTAAAGCTGGCTTCATAATAATAATAATCACTCACTGTTATTGTTTGGGTGTGAGTTGTTCCCCAAAAGTCCACATGAGAGACAATGCAAGAAGGTTCAGAGGAGAAATGATTGGGTTATAGCATTACATTAATCAGTGGATTAATCCTTGATAGAACTAATTGAGTGGTAACTGGATGTAGGTAGGATGTGGTTCAGGAAGTGGCTCATTGGTGGCATGTCTATGGGGCATGGTATTTTGTATCTGGCAATCAGAGAACTCTCTGTTGTTTTTGATTATCATGTGAGCCTCTTTCCTCCACCATACTCTTCCACCATGTTGTTCAGCCTCATCTTGAGCCCTGAGGATGGATTCTGTTATCTGTGGATTGAGACCTCCAAAACTGTGAGCCTCAGTATAAACTTTTCCTCCTTTAAAGTTGTGCTGGATGAATTTTTTAGACACAACAGCATAAAACCTGACTGAAACACCCATTTTTATATAGTGCTAATTTAGTGCTGGGTATTTTTCAATCTATTTCACAAAGTATAATTAATACTCACAATTAAAGAGAAAAAACCCATAGGTTGGTGCCATTAATACAAGTGTGCTAATTTTATTTATTTATTTAGGCACCAGAAATTGAAACCAGGAGCTCTTCATCACAATCCCAGCATTTATTTATTATTGTTTTTATTAAATTTTAAGACAGGATCTGACTAAGTTGTTGAAGTTGGGTTTTAATTTATTATTCTCCTGACTCAGTTTCCAGAGATGCTAGGATTAAAGTCATATGCCACTGATCTGGAAAGTCTCTTTGGTTTAGACTTGAGGTAACTAGCATAAGTTCAAATTTGTACAGCTAATAAATACTATGGACACTTGAACTGGACAACCAGTCTTTGGACTTTGTGTATTTGCTTACTTCCTCTATGTTATTAGTTTATTGCTTTTTTTCATCAGTAACTTAGCCCCCTCCCATCATTGGAGTCTATATTTTTTATGTTACTTTTCTTCATTGTGGTTTTTTGTTTATATTTTTAATGTGTGAATTTACGCTGTGTTTTATAACATTTCAACTTGATATTATTTTTAGCCCTAGGAACCTATTAAATATTGTAATTTTTTCTTTTAAATTTGGGAATTGAATTTTACTTCTAAGAAGCATTTTGCTACCATTTAGTAAAGCTATTTTAATATCCTCATTTTTTTTAAAATAGACATTTTCATCTGTCTCTATTTTTTACTACTTCAATTTATAGTATTATCAGACCCTGTAATATTAACAAGTTATTTTGAAGATGTTTTAATTTAATGTTTTTGTTTTCATAATTATTGATCAATTTATTAGACTGCATAAATAAAACAATGGTAAATAAGCATATAGGTGGTGTCTCTGTGGGGGTTTACCACATTGTGTAGAGTAGGAAATTATTGGCTCTGAGCCAAAGTACATAGACAAAGATGGTTATTAACATATTCTCTGCATGCAAGAAATTATCTGGTTCCATCTCATAGACTGAATAATTCAGCCTATCACTTTGAGTTCCTTTGGCTTCTAATTACAGTGAGACTGGTGATTTTCTATGCCAAACATTAAAGTAAGCAGCACAGAGGGACACTATAATTTGTCATGAAATATTCACATCTATCTTCATTTTGTAGATAACATTTAAACCTTTTTTGGGGTGTCTCCAAACCATAGCATTCCACCGCTGACTTCTTCCCACCCACCCCTAAAGCTTACACTCATCTGACAATGCAAAATACATTTACTCCATTCCCAAAAGTCACCATAGTCTCAACAGTTCTGAGAAGTTCAAGTCCAAAGTCTTCTCTGAGATTCAAAGCATTCGCATTCTCACAATGTGAGCTCCTATAAAATTAAAAGCACATTACAAGTATTCAATATATAAAGGTAAAGAGTATACATTTTCATCCCCCCCCCCAAAAAAAAATATAGGAGCATAGAAAGAAGAGATGGGACCAGAGCAAGACCAAATTTCAGCTGGGCAAATAAGTTCTGTAGTTCTTTGTCTGGCATTTGCAGCATAAGGCATGATATCCTCTCCAAAGGGTTTGGGTAGCTACACAATTCCTGCAGCTTCTCTAAGGCAATTTCCCATGAGGCTGGCATTTCTTAATCTCCAGTTTCTCCGCTGAAGCTTTGGCTTTCTCCTCTCATTTCCATACATTGCCCACTGAGGGGCTGCCTGCAGGGACTTTGAGCCTGCCACATTTTGCCTGGTCTCCAAGGCCCTTCTTTGAAATCATGATGGAAGCCTCCTTGATTGCCTAACTCCCAAATCCAGCATTCCTGCAGAACCAGCATCATGTGGTTGATGCTGAGGTCTACTGCCATCCTGAGCAGAAGCCAAGCCTTCAGGGACCCTGACTTCAGCAGCCTCTGAGTGCCTGTGTAACTGAGCATGTTAAAAACACTTCCTAGGCCCCATTGTGCAAGAAGGGTGCTCTACATGTCTCTTTTCAAGAGAATTTTTACTTTTACTTCCTTGAGCCTGCAGTGGACATGGTCTTGCCAACTCCTACGATGTCCTCAAGCCATCTCTATTATTCTTTCTGGGCAAAGTCCTCAGTATTTCTTTAGTGGCAGAAATGTCTTTAAAAAATCAAATTTCCTTAACTCCAGTTTTACTCCCACCTTTCAAGTCCAACTTTTTCAAATCTTTCAGCTTTGCTTTCTGCTCCTGAATATCACAATAAACTTGACTAAAAATTGACAGCAATACCCTAGGCACTTCCAGAATGTTATGCTGCCTAGACATTCCTTCCACTAGATAAAGAAGACCATTGCTTCTAAAATTAGCTTTATGGAAAGTCTCAGCACATGGGAAAAATGCAAAAGTATTAGCCAGAACTTAACATAAATGGCTTCTACTTCAAATTCCAATAGTCTCCTCCTTTTCCTTGTGAGCCTTGTCTTCACTGTTCACAGTCCTGTTGGCATTCTGGTCTTCTGTATGGCCCACCAGAATTGGCCATTAAGTTCCATTTATAAGAATTTTAAGCATTTCCAGCTGGCAGTGCTAAGCATTTTAAAATCTCCCCCACCAAATCCAAAAAAACTCAAAAAGCATCTGAACCACTTAGTCAGGTTATATACAGCAATGAACATGCTTCTTGATACCAATTTCAGTTTAAGTCAGTTTTTTTTTTTTTTTTTTTTTTTTTTACTGCTCAGACTAAAAGACCCAACCAGCACAATTGTAGAGGATGAAAAGTTTATTTGGGATTTCATGGTTTCAAAGGCCTCAATCTATAGACAGTAGACTCCATTCCTCAGGGCTCAAAGTGAGGCTGAACATCAAAGCAGAAAAGTATGTCAGAGGGAAGCAGTTCACATGAGGATCAGAAGAGAGAGAGAGAGAGAGAGAGAGAGAGAGAGAGAGAGAGAGAGATCCACTTGCCAAATACAAATACATACATACCAAAGCTATGCCTACAATACCCCATCTCCTCAAGCCACACCCCACTGCCTCAACCTATCACTTATTTAACCCCATCAAGTGATTAATTCACTGATTACATTAAGGCTCTCTTAGCCTAATCATTTCTTACCTGAACCTTCTTGTATTGTATCACATGTGAGTTTTGGGGGGACACCCCACTTCCAATCCATAACACAAAGTTCTCACATTGTGCTGTAGATGATGTGGGTCATCCTGTAAAATTTACTGGAATAAGAAGACTTAGGCATACTATTTAGGCTACACCAGCATGCCTATATTTTTTACTATGTTATTTCAGCCTGTGCCAATGTGCCCAGCTCCATGTAGTGTTTAATACATATACAATCTACTATATTGACATTGCTTTTTAAAGATACATTTTAAGTTTTTGTGACACTCTTCACAATATAAAATACTTCTTTTATTATATTGCCTATATTTTAACTGATACACAAAACAGAAAATTTGTATGTATTAATCCATTTCCACATTATTATTATTATTATTCTTGGATTTAACTCAGGGCCACTCAACCACTGAGCCACATCCCCAGCACTATTTTGTATTTTATTTAGAGACAGGGTCTCAGTTACTTAGTGCCTTCCTTTTGCAGAGGCTCTGAATTGAAGATACTCCTGCCTCAGCCTCCCAAGCTGCTGGGATTGCAGGTGTGTGCCAATGTGCCCAGCTCCATGTAGTGCTTAATACATATATGTGATGCATATTTAAATTAGTTTGAAAATATTAATCTTCTCAATGATTTATCATTATTTTTTGGACAAGACCTTCAGAATCCTTTTGTTTAGATTCTTGAAATGTACAATACATAATTGCTATCTAATGTTACAATATTGTGCAATAGTTTAACAGACCTTCTGAATGCTGTCCTAGTATTATTAATTAACCTGTCCCCTTCCCTCCATACACCCACTGTCTCTGGCCTCTAGTAACCACAATTCTACTCTCAGCTTCTATGAGATCAACTGTTTTAGATTCCACATGTAATTGACATCATTAAATGATCCCAGCTCCATCCATATTGCCTTAAATGACAGGACTCCATTCTTTTAATGTCAGAATACTGTTCTATCATTCATATGTGCCACATTGTGTTGTTCAGCAATTTGCTACTGTGATCCGAATAAGCTAATTTGCTCATCTGGGAAGATGGAAGATTTACTTGCTTACCAGAAGTTTTATTCGGCTTACTGTTTCAGATATTTATTTCTAATTGGCAGGCTCCATTGATCTGGACTTTAGGTGAGGTACAATATCATGTCAGAACATGTGGTGGAGCAAAGCTATGTATCTCAGGACAGCTTGGAAGCAAAGAGAGGGAAAGAGAAAGAGGAGAGTGAGAGGCCAGACACTAGAAATACCCTTCCCATGCACACGCTGCAAAGTGACCTAATTCTTCCAACTTGGTCCCACTTCCTACATTTCCCATCAGCACTCATTAGACCATTCAGGTTATTAATATATCAAATGAATTAATACACCGATGAGGTTAGAGCTCCTGTTATCTAATCATTTCCTAAAATTCCTACCTGTGAACATTGTTACACTTGGGGACAAATCCTTCAACACATGAGTCTTTGGGAAACATACCAGATATAAACCATAACACAATTTTTAAAATTTATTCATCAAATGATGGACAGTTAGGTTATTTCCATTTCTTGGCTAGTGGGAATAATGCTAAAAGGGATATGGGAGTGCAAATGGCCATTCAACATTCTGATTTAATTTCCTTTGTATATACCCAGTAGTACAAATGTTTTATTGTATGTTAATTCTACTTATAAATTTTTGATAAAGCATAGATATTGAAAGTATTTTCTCTTGCTTTCCATTACCTTTTTTTGTACATTTTGAAAAGCAAAATCGATTGAAATTTTTAAGATACATTTATGCAGCAAAAATTCTCATATTGACTAAGAAATGATTCATAAATTAGTTCTTCAGCATTAAATATAAACAAAAATAAAAGTAGTTTGAGATGAAAATTGTGTTTCATAATATCATAAAGAAAACTTAGATACTGCTGAATAACACCTGAGGACCTCGGCAATTAATTTTTAATGCAGTATAATATGCATCATTTAGTCATAGAAAGAGACCATCTAGGAATGATAGAGTATGAAATTTATACAAAAGATTTAAACTTATGTGATTATACACAATTGTATGTGTGGGTTGTAAAAAATATCTGTTTTGGTTGCTGGTCCAGAAAAACAGGGAGATCTTTCAGAAAGAAAAGATGGATTCAAACTGGAGCCCATGGAAACCAACTTGAATCTGCAATGATGTCTCACAGTGTTCAGTTTTGATCATGCAGCCAGCAAACTTAGAGAAGCTGGTATTCATGACTTGAAGAAAATTGAGAGAGAAGTTCTAGTGAAATGGAAGGAGCTGTGTATCTTTTTGCTGTGCTAGGCCAGTAGGGTGAACCTGTAAATCTGCAACAACACACATGACCTGCAACTACTTCTGTTTCCATGGTGCCTTTCTCAGCCCCAAAAGAATTAGGTACTTACACTTGTATTCCAAACCCTACACAAAATGTCTCTGGTGGCCCATGATAATCCAGAAATAGAAAGTTAGAAGACTTAGTACCAGTTTTGCTCAGTTCACCCAATAAAGTTCAAGAGTTCATATGTTGATCTACCTATTTCAATAATAATTTATTTCAAAATCCTCTGTTTGCTCTGAAAAGAACCATGAAATATAGAATCTCAAGGAATAACTATAGTAATATTTTAATATTGAGTCCCATAGTGTTTAAAAATATATCATCATGTCAATAAATTATAATCCAGGGAAGAAAAGCATAAAACTAGGTGGATTTCTAAATAATAATAGGATTTAAGCACTCTGTTCACTTAGAAATTTTCACTCCTGATAATGACTTCATATCTTTCATGGCAATTCCAGTACAGTCAAGCATACACAATAACATACTTAAAATTTTCTTATAGAAATAATCATGAACTTTTTAGAAGGATCACAGAATGCATTTTTTTTCGAATAAGTGACTTAGTTCTATAAAAGAAATCAAAGCTCCAAAGTTTGATCAAAATTATCCCTAATGTGGTATGAGAGGAGTTTTTGAAGCCCAACTATAAGCAATAAAATTCAAAGTTTATCTCACATTTTCACACCAATTTAATACCCATTAAGTATCATGAAAGATAAAGTTAATTTGAATTAGCACTAAAATTCTATGATGCTTTAAAACTAATTCAATGGTAATATATTATTTAGATTTTGGATTTCATTAACACTGAAACAAAATGAAACTAGAAGTTATGTATTTTCTTCCTTAAACTATTAAAATGCTACACAATTCCTCTGAACACTAGTGTATTTTTATAAAAAAGAAATCAAGCCAAAAGAAAATGCTATCATTTTTATTTCCATCATGTTTTATTCATGATGTAGAACTACTTAAAAAAAATCATCAAATATAAACAAAAAAGCCTGTATATTTGTTGTTTGTTTCTAAGCAGCAAGGAACATTTAGTCAATTATTATTTGTCTAATTTCTGTGCGTTTTGTGCAGGGTCATCTTCCTTTAGCTTTGAAAACTCGACCAGGGATCAGAAAACTGGAAAAGTAGGACAAAATACAGTCCTCAAAGATTTTTTTTTTCCTATGAACCTTGAGCTAAGACTTGGTATTCAGCACACCACCCCCTCTTTTTTTTTTTTTTCAATGCAGGGTTTGAACTCAGAAACTTGAACATGCTAGGCAAATGGCTTTACCACTGAGCTACATCCCTGGACTGTAATTT
This sequence comes from Callospermophilus lateralis, assembly GCF_048772815.1. Lineage (NCBI taxonomy): Eukaryota > Metazoa > Chordata > Mammalia > Rodentia > Sciuridae > Callospermophilus > Callospermophilus lateralis. The sequence continues at coordinate 93,604,092 of NC_135310.1, read as the reverse complement.
ACATTTAAAACGTTATAAAACAACAACAACAAAAAGAAAAGAATGTGCAACAAAAGCTGTATGTGGCTGATAAAACTTAAAATAATTACTCTGTGTCTGTTCACAAAAGTTTTGCCATTTGCTGGACTAGACTGTAAATTCTAAGACATCTATGTGGTATTCACCTTAATATACTGAAGCTAGTACATGTTTAATTTATCATCATTCAACAAGCATTTATTGAACTCATGAAAGATTATGAGCATATCATATCAAACCTCGAATTAATGAAATAGCTATCTGAAAAATATTTTAAAGTGAGAATACCAGTACATCAGAGATAGAGACAAGTTCATGGACTAGTGTGGCAAACACAGCTACCCTTGTTCATTAATATAATGTTGTTTTGGAAAATGACTTCCAAGCCAGGGATTCTATTTCCATTCAGTAAGTCTATTTCCTAGACAAACTAAAAAGTAGGGTTGAACACATGACTAGTTTTTATCTGAGGGAACCAGAGCTTTGTCTTTTCCCTTTTTGCTGAATTCAGAAAGCAATTAACACACAATGCACATGCACACAATAACTAACTCATAAAGCTATACTTTTTAATAGGCTACATTAAACAGATTCAACATCACATGGGACAAGTAATAAAAATTTTCTAGTACCATGAAAACTTTGTCTGTGAACTTTCATACATTAAACTCGTCCATTTCCCCTAAAACCAGTGAGTAGCTTCACAATAATTGATTTCTTATATTTTCTTTTCTTTTTTTTTTTTTTTTAAAATTTTACTGCTTGTCTTTATGTGCGCTTACCTTTCCATTATAGAAATAGGACTGTATACTATGCATCTGTATGTTTTATTCAAATTTTGTTTGTCAGGAGTCTGCAGATGCTTCCTATGAAGTGCCAGATAGCAATATTTGAGGCATGTGGACCTGTAAGATTGACCCATATTGATGTTTGTCATTGCTGTTTATTACTGAGGAGTATAACATGACTAATTCTGGCAAGAATAATCATTATTGTAGCACTTAGTTGTACATTTATGTAAAACAGTGTTAGGTATATATCTGAGAGAGAGAGAGAATGCGTGTGTGTATGTGTGTGTGTGTGTGTGTGTGTGTGTGTGTGTGTTAGAGAGAAAAATGAGAGAGAGAGAGAGAGAGAGAGAGAGAGAGAGAGAGAGAGAGAGAGAGAAAGACAGGGAGGGAGACTGAATATGGTCCAAGCTAATTTTTGTAGGTGATTTAAGTTTGTTGGTAAAAAGCTATCCTGCTTTAGGAGCATTTGAGAAACCTGAGAACTTGAATCAAGGATGGGCTAGACTTTGCTGTGCCTAAAAACAACTTCTTCCTGTATGTGACCAGCTGGGGCTGTACTGCTCCTCACCATTCTTCTTTCCTGGGGCCCATGCTAATGAAGTCACCTTTATTAGGTTTAATGATAGTCATCTACCAAATGGAACAAAGAGCATAGGAAATCCTTTGCTTATGCCCAGAGTGAAATACAATACATGCTAAAAACTGTTTCATCAAAACAAATAAATTAAGTCTTTCTGATTGCATTGAGTTAGGTGCACACTTACTTAGAGAAGGAAACCTGATGATGATGATGGTCACTTTGTGATTCATCCCATCAGTTTCACATGGTAATTGTAGGTAATATAATCCTATTGAAGATATTTTATGAACTCTGTGCATACAAAAGTCATCAGTTTATAATTATGCTCCAACATAGTTGTTATTTTGCACAAGTTATTTACTTTTACATGTTTCATTTATTTTTTTAACTGTTTGTTGTAAACTCCAAAGTAAATAATTTTAAAATTATTCTATAATGTACAAATAAAAAAATCAAGATCAAGCAAACAACTAAGATTGATAATGCTTATTGCTTCCTTTAAATATCACAAATATAAATCTCAGGAATCAAGAGAAATAAAATAAACGTTAGACTAGAATTTTCTTTTAATACTACTCAAACCAAATTGCATGAAACATCTTTTGGTATTCTGCTGGAAACAGAAAAAAAGATGCACAATTTAAATAAACATTTATTTCAAAGAAAATTACTGGTATATAACTGCTCATACTCAAAAATTACTTTTTAATAAAGTTTTGAATTTTATGAACATTAATGTATTTATAAAAAATAGTAAAAATGTTATTTGAATTACATAGTTTAAGTGGCAAAATGTCATAAATACATAAAAGCATTTAAGCAGTAAAAGCTTCTGGAAAATTTACCACGAGGTAAAGACAATTAAGTAAAATTAGAAAATATCATCTAAGTTTGTACTTACTTTAGAAAAATGTTTCAAATAGTTTCAAAATGATGTATTTACACAGAGACTGTATTGAATTTTGTTTCTTTTTTTCTTTCTACTCCCCACTCCCCCCCCCCCCCCAGTAATAGCAATTTAAACCAGGAACACTATACTACTGAGCTGTATCCTAAGGTCTTTTTATTTTGAGACAGGATTTTGAGAAATTTCCTATGCTGTCCTCAAATTTGGGATTTCCCTGCCTCAGCCTTGTGAGTAAGTGGGATTATAGGTATGTGTCACTGTGCCTGGCCAATGTTGGACTTTATGTAGAAAAAGCTAAAATAATATGAAGGAGGAAGTCTGAAAAATCAATCACAGTTTCAAATATATCTGAATGTTTTAATCTGGTATTATTTATTTTACAATTTAAATTTTTTCTACATGCATATTAAAATGTAAAAACACCATTTTCATAATTTTATATGTAATACTGTACTTCAAAAATAAATTAAAAAGATCTTTAAAATATTTGAGTATCCTGTAATTGAAATAACAAAAATGAAACAATATTACAATGCTGATGATCAGTCTGTAGTGCTAAAGTATTGTAGGCAGTTCTGATACAGTCATTCTAATGGAAATTTTGAATATCTGAATATTTTCAATCAATTTCCAATATTGTTTTTAAATTGATTTAAAATTTTGATCATATTCAAAGTCTTCAAAATGTCCTTTTAAGAACATTTTACCTACAAAAGCTAACTTTAACTTGATAAATAACAAAAATTTTGAATGTATAAATTAATAAAAAATATGTAATTATATTAGTTTTTTATTGTTGACGTAACAACAACAAAAAAAAAACTACAAAATTTGGTGTTTACAAAAACACAAATTTACTCTATTACCATTCTCTTGGCAATAGAAGTCTCATATAAGTCTTACTGAACTATACTACTGGGTCAGTAGGACTGGGTTCCTGTTGAAGACCTTAGGGGTAGGCCATCCCCTTGCCTTCTGCAGTGGGCATAGGCTGCCCACATATAGTATTCAGATGGCAATGGGGCATTTCTGTGACCACTATTCTTTACTTAGCCTTCTTTTCATTCAGATGTCTCCCTCTTGACTTTTAAGGAACCAGGTGATTGCATCTGACTCAACTAGATAGTCCAACATAATCTCCACATCTAGAAGTCCTATATTTTAGCACATCACCAAAGTCCCTTTTGCCACATACGGAAAATATTCATGGTTTTTTGGGATGAAGAAGTGAACACCTTGAGGAAGAGGTATGTATTCTACCTAAACACATATATAAATAAATAATATACCACCAAATTTAAGCCAAAAGAATTAAATATAGTACATGTGTTTGTATGACAGTGGCATTTAATATTAAAATGACATTTAAAATATTATAAAATAAAGGGAAAGAAACATTTGAGAACCTAATCCAACCAATTAAATATGACCAACTGATTGATGAAGTTGGTGGTAAAGCTTGGTGGTAAAGGCTTTTAATATAAAAATAAGAAACAATGAATAAGGCATAGGTAAGAGTGCTTTATATATTTATTTACATATATATGTCATCAGAAGCTTAGAGTGTTCAACAAGTGCAATATTAATAAATTTTAGAGAAATGAATTATTTACTAAATCTGAAATAACAATCCTATGGTAGAATTATTGGAATAATAATAATAGGTGGTTCCTATTTCAAATTGTTACCTGAACCAAATCATTCTTTACTTTTTTCTACTTATTTTGTGATTCTTCCACATTTCATCTTATACAATTTTATAGATATAATGGTTTTATGTGTGTGATATTTAAATTTTACCTCTCATATATTTTAGTGAACATATGATCTTTTTCCATGCCAATATAATATTTTGTCATGAAGTGTTCACATGTAGCAAGATGGATCTTGCACTATGGTACAACTCAAGCCATCCATCTAAATATATCATCTGACACTGCCATAAGTGTATATATATGTTGAGTGACAGCAAATACAGATTTTATGCACAGTTCTTCCATTGGCAGCATTCTTGGCAGTTTGTAGTATTCAAGTTGAGAAATACTGGCATGGACACTTGGAACTTTCTGCCAACTCTGTGGCCCCATAGAGCATCATTATTTTTATGCAATTATAAAATTTCAGACTGAGAGTTTATTTTAGAGTAAAAAATAAGCTTGACCAAAAATAACTAAATGAACTAAAATTATGCATAATTGATTGGGAGAAACAGGGAAAGTGGGTGAACAATCTTTAACCCAGTTAAGTTTCCTTCTTTCCTTCCTTCCTTCCTTCCTTCCTTCCTCCTTCCTTTCAGAACTTTCTGATGCTTTATTTGCATTTGAAAATCAAATCCTTAATTACAATTTAAAATATAATGCATTATAACTATAAAATCAAACTCTTCAGAAAGATAGTAAAATGATCAGATATAATTTAAAAAATACTCTTCAAATCATGTTCCCCAATAATGTTGTAATAGTAAGTGCAAGTTCTTCAATGTATATATGGCTAAAAGGTAAATGGGCATAATAAAGATGACTGAAGGTGAAAGGAACAGCAATAGTATAAGCAAAACCAGTATCTAGTATGGTATGATCCAGTGAGAGTTAGCTCTGTTTCTTTGATACTTTGTTTTTGTTTGTTTTAAAAAGACTTGATCTTCAGGTAACATATAGTCTTGATAATAAGGGAGTTAAGTTGCTTATTACCTCTGGGAAATCATCATTGATCGAAACCTGTATGAGTAATTCTATTTCACCCAGGAATTTGATATAAGGGATTTTCTTTTCATTGATTCTGGAAAGATTTTTATAATTTTTATAAAGATTATATTGTTTTTATAATCACACTAATAAAGAGTGACCCAAATAAGGCTATGTTATTCTATGTTTCTGTGGTGCCATTTCCTATTAAGATACTGATGTTTGTTCTGACACCTATGAAATTCCAAATTGGCAGACATTAACTTTGAAAATAAATAATCTGTAGAGGTAGAGTAGAATGATGAAAATTACTCATGTACCCAATGTAATATTATTCAGCAATAAAAGAGTCATGGCATTTACAGGTAAATGGATGGAGTTAGAGAAGATAATGCTAAGTGAAGTTAGCCAATCCCAAAAAACCAAATGCCAAATGTTTTCTCTGATATAAGGAGTTTAACTCATAGTAGGATAGGGAGAGGGAGTATGGGAGGAATAGATTAACTCTAGACAGGGCAGAGGGGTTAGAGGAGAGGGGAGGGGCAGGAGGCTATAAATGATGATGGAATGTAATAATCATTATTATCCAAAGTACATGTATGAAGACATGAATTGGTGTGACTATACTTTGTATTCAACAGAGGTATGAAAAATTGTGCTTTATATGTATAATAAGAATTGTAATGCATTCCACTGTCATATATAAATTTAAAAAGAAAGAAAGAAAAGTACCTATGTACTTAATTAAATAAATATGCCACTAAGTGAAAATTTAGGTCATCTGTTTCAGGATTCTTTGTTAAATTACTTAATTAATTCTTCTGAATTGACAACATTTTATTTATTTATTATTAACCACAGGGTTGCTTTTTTTTTTTAAAGAGAGAGAGAGAGAGAATTTCAATATTTATTTTTCAGTTTTCAGCGGATACAACATCTTTGTATGTGGTCCTGAGGATAGAACCCCGGCCACACGCATGCCAGGCGAGTGCGCTACCGCTTGAGCCACATCCCCAGCCCTCACATGTTGCTTTTAAATATATGTACATTTTAGAATAGGTGAATTGTTCTAGCAAACTCATAGATTAGCTCCTAAGTATGTTCCAGGACAAGATTTCCTCTTCCTGAAAAGCTGAATAATATATCTATTGTTCATATATATCACATTTTGTTTATCCATTCATGTTGATATATTCTTAGGTTGAGTCCATATCTTTGCTATTATGATTCACACTATAAAAATATTGGTATGCAAATATTGATAAAAATGCTGATTTCATTTGGATGTGGTTTGTCCTCAAAGGTTCATGAAACCTGTGGCTTGGTCTGCACTGTGGTAATATTGAGAGAGCGTGGAACTTTAGAGATAGGTTCTAGTAAAAGGACTTTAGGTCGTCTTGTCTTCAACAAGATTAACATATATCTCACAAGATTTCAATTAGTTCCCACAGAGTAAAATATAAAATGAGCAAACTTGGTCCCTGAATATGTTTAACTTCCTGTCTTACTATGAGAGACCTTCAGCACATAGTGAGCTCTTTTTAATTTTTTCACAACGTTGTGATATGACAAGTGTTCCATGTCAGGACACCATTGCTATGATGTCTAGACTCTTCAGGCATTAGAATCATATACCTATTAATCTTATAAAGTATCTGGCCTCAGGCATTGCAATATGACAATAGAAAATAGACTAACATGTAATCTATCCTGGAGACTATTTTATATCAAATTGAGAATATGGATTCTACTAATTTTTGTATATGACTGTTAAGTCCATTTAGAATAAACTATAATTTTTCTTTCCATTTTCATATGGATTTTCTGTCTGGATGACCTATTGCTAAACCTGACAATTGACGTTTTCTGGTACTATTGCTTTACATCTCATATTTTTATTCAAATCTATAAACTTTGCTGTATATATTCCATTGTTCTAATGGTAGGTGCATATATACTTATAATTGTTTTATCTACTAATTGAGCTTTTATTGTCACTTAGTAACCTTCTTTTTCTGTTTTTTCAGTTATTGACTTAAAGTGTTATTTTGTTTGATATAAGTATGCCATTGCTTCTCTGTTTTGGTTTCTATTTTCATGGAATACCTTTTTCTAGTCCTTAAATTTCAGTTTATGAATGTCCTTAGAAATGATGTGAGTATCTTTTAGGAAGCATATAGTAGGATTTGAATATTTTTTCTTATCTATCCAGTCATTCTATGTTTTTTTATTAGACAATTTAAAGCACTTACATGAAGGTAATTATTAATAGGTAATGACTCACAACTAAAAATTGTTAATTTTTTTTTCTGATTGTTCTATAGACTCATTGTTTTCTTCTATTTTATTGTATTCTTTTGTGATTATTTTCTCTGGTAAAATGCATATATTTTTTACTTATTATCTTTTTGTATCTACCATAAGTTTTTGCTTTATAACCACGAGGCTTTAAAAATCTTATAGTTTTAGAATAATTTTCGCTGATAACAAATTTGAATGCCTGAACAAATCTCTAAGTTTTGCTCTATCTATTGATCAGATTTTAAAATGTTAGTAACACAATTTACACTATTTTAATGAGGGCAAGCCTGAAGCCTGAGACTATTCTGGATTTGAATTGAGACTGAGTGTGCAGGGACTAACCAGGCACTGGGTTCAGCCTGAAACCAGAGTCTGTTATAGACAGCCTGATGCTGAAGGGGGCTTGACACGTAGAGTCACTAGAATGTACCTAGGATAGATTCCATGAAGGTTTGCCTGGCACATGAGTCTGAGGGTCTAATGTTGGAGCTGCAATTTATGAGATTTTTTCTGGTATTACTGAGATAAACCTTGACCCTGAATGTACCAGAATAGGTCTCTCCTTGAGTTTTCTGGAGCCTTGGGGCAATCCCTTTTTGGGGCTGGCATGTAACCAGTATGTCTAATGGCTGGTCTGCATCTAGGATAAGAGTCAAAAGCCTGGTGCCTGAAGCCACTGAGGTTGGTTAAGAACTTGGGTCTGCTGGCCTAGAGTTCAGTGTGTGAGGCACTGTGTTCGATCCTCAGCACCAAAAGAAAATAACTAAATAAAGGTATTGTGTCCATTTACCACTAAAAAATAAAAATATTTAAAAAAAAAATTGGGTCTGCAGGGACTTGTCTGGATCCTGTGTCTGCTGGTGTCCTCCTGGAGGAATAGTGTGCAAATACTAGTCTAGAAGTTAAATCTTGGACTAGTATCCTGGATTTTGGACTGCAAGGGCTAGCCTGGGACCTAGGTACACAAAGACAATTCTGGAACATGGGTTCATGAGGCTTGGTCCAGCATTGGTCTCTGTTGGGTCAGGACTGGACAATTGGTTTCTTGGAAGGTGGAGCCATCAGGGATGTTATAGTGAATAAGATTCAGTGAATGACCTGGAATCTGTGTCCAAAGGGACACTGTTTTTTGAGCCACGTACACTGACCTTGCATGGGGGTAGGCTGAACCCTAGGACCACAGTGTCTGGCTGTGGTCCTAGATTGAAGCCTATATCTGCAGGGGTCAGGCTCATGGTTGGATGCACAGATGCAGGTATGACTACAATGCTGCAAAGTCTGCCCTAGTGCTGAGGCAGACCTGAAACCTGTAGCCATGGGGAATGTTTTAGACAGCTTTTCCACTGCTGTGACTAAGGACCTGACCAGCACAATTACAGAGGAGAAAAGCTCATTTGAGGGCTCAAGGTTTCAGAGGTCTTAGTCCATAGAAGGCTGGTTCAGTTCCTCAAGGCTCAAGGTGAGGATGAACATCATGGAGGGAGAGTGTGGCAGAGGAAAGCAACTTACATCATGGTTATTAGGAAGTAGAGAGAACAACTCCACTCAGAAAACAAAATATTTATCCCATAGTCACACCCCAATCCCCACCTCCTCCGGCCACAACCTACCATTTCAATTAATTCCATTATGGATCAATTCACTGATTGGGCTAAGACTCTTACAACCCAATTTCTTCTCCTCTGAACCTTCTTGCATTGTCTCACACATGAGCTTCATATCCCAAACCTTCACCTCACATCCAAACTATAACAGGGACGGTCCCAGTATTGGGACTCTATTCTAGAGCCTGAGGCCTCTGAAATCAGCCTGGTGGTAAGATAGACCAGAAATCACATCTATTACACAGATCTGGAGCCTTGACCATGGTAATGTTCTGGTACCACCCTGGAGTCTAGCACCATGGGAGCCTTTCTGGTACAAAGTGTTACTTGGGCAGGCCAGGTATGAAGGTTATATGTAAACACACACACACACACATACACACACACACACACACACACACACACACACACACACACACATTGTATTTTTTTGCCTTCTCCAAGTAGATAGCATCTCTTACCATGCTGTGATGCCAATAGTTGGAAGAGGTTAATGTAAAACTGTTCTACCATTTTCAATGCACTTTACTTGTTTCTCTGCTGTATTTGGTAAACTAATTTAACCTGATTTTATTAGCTTTTGTGAAAGTATCTTTATCCAGGGATAGTTGTGTAAAATACTGTTACTGTGGGATAAGAATGCTAAAGATACTTATCCTGCCATCTTGCAGATGACATCAGTCTTCTCTTTTAGAATTTTTCTTAAGAAAAATAAATACTTAAGTTGTAAGTCATAGTCAAGATATGTAGATGAAAGCCTTTCTAATTACATTCTTCAGAACAGGTAGAACTGTTGGAAAGTATGTGGCAAAAATAACTGTGAGCTTCTATTCTTACACCAGTGTCTCAAGACTTTTTTGTAAGTGCTCTAACTATATCAGGTCATTTAATTTTCACCACGACATTCTGAGATAAACATTAACATTGTGACCAAAGAGAAAACAGACGTACAAGGATATACAATTTGACAGAGAAAATATATTTAAATTATGATTGAACCAGCACTTAAACCCATATAGTTATTCTTAAGAATCTAGAATTTAACCACTGAATTAGATGAATATTTTAACAATAAGCAAAGAAATATGGAAACCAAACAATATTTTCTCAAGCCTTTTCACTTCTAATACAATTCAGCAAATTTATAATGAATGCTGCAAAACAAACTATAATAAGATAAATTTAACGACTGAATATAATAATCCACTACAGAAATTTGAATGTTCCTAAATATTTCACAAAACCCTATATATTGTTTTCTTTTCATATCCTAATCCACTTCATTATATTTATTTTTCTCTAGTCCAGAATAGGTTGTATAAAAATTATCATGTTAGAGTAATTATAAAGTTTAGTATAGATTATGGAAGGTTTTATAGTTCTCAGCATTTTATAAATAATTATATGTAGATTTTTATGAGAAGAATTATGGAGTATAGAGTTGTACTCCATAACTCAAATTATAGCTTTTCCTCTAAGGAAAGACTGAAATATGCGTGAGTACATCTATATTTCCTGGTTCACTGAATTTTTATATTTCATTCATTAGAGAGAAAGGATACAAGAGTGGCTAGAAAGTATAAATTACATTTAGTCATAATCTAAATTTCTAGTTGTTTCCATGATTGGAAATATTTAAGCTTCAGAAAAATGTAAAAAACAATGCTGGCTGCATTGGTACCACTACCTGTTGTTATAGGATTTGATAGAATTTAGATGCAAGAGAAGATTTTTTTGGTTCATTTTTCCTTAGGAAAAAAGTACAATGAAATTATTGCAGAATGACTTTTAAAAGTATTTATTTCAGTGAATGCTTCCATAATTAGATGTTATCTGTGATCCTTCTTGCTGTGGTCTAATAATACAGGCTTCCATCCCATTACCTGGTGCCTCAACCTGCCTTCTGAGCATATAGTAAATTGAATTATATGCTTCACTTTGATATTTCAAAATTTTTTCTGAACTTTTCTATAGAATTAAGCTAATTTTTATGCTTAGCAAACTGTAATTCAGGAAAGAATATTTCCAGAGCTGAATTTAAGCCTTAAGGTATGCCTACTATAATCCATGACCAGGGCACTGACTTGACTTTGCCGGAGAGTAGGTAAAGTCGGGACAATAATGCTGACAGGACTAAATGAATTACCCTCAAGTTCTTATTGGACTCTGGAGTGTAAGTTTTCAAGAATACTGCAGGCTATTTCAATGAAGACTATGGATTTTTATGGAATTGTTTTTTAAACAAAAAGGAAGGAAAAGAATACTCTGTTGTGTGGAATGGGTTACATCTACAAAATTTTCCAACCAGTTGTCATGACAACCCTCATATCTTCCATAATTTGTAGACTATTAAGTATTAAACTCGATGTGCTTTAAAAAATATATTTAGGGAGATATTTTCCATTAGAACTCTTTGAAAGGACCATAGGATTATTATTCTGCAACAAATAACCTGTCATCGTTGTTATTCCTTTGGTTCACAAAATAGGTGAGTAAAACATGGAAAAACATTTTCTCATATCAGAATTCAATGACATTTTCTTTAAATGTGAGGTACTTACACCATCAGCATGTCCTTGAGTGCTATCTATGGAAAATGTGACAGATGTTGTCCAACTAAGACTTCCAGAGACAATGAACACAGTACTTCTGCAGGGAAATTCCTTCAAAGTAAAGAAATCTGAATACTAGAATAGTTTCTCCAAAACCATTCTAAGTTTTTATCCATATTTTTCCTTTTTTTTGTATTTTCAAGTTTAAAACATCTTCTACATCGCTATCTTTATATATATATAATTGAATTATATGCTTCACTTTGATATTACAAATTTTCTAAAGAATTAACTTAATTTTTATGCTCAGATAACTCTAATTCAGTAATAGATAAATCCAGAACTTAATTTAAGCTTTGAGGTATGCTTACTATATTCCATGACCAGGGCACTTACTTGACTTTGTTGAAGAGTAGGTAAAGTAGGAAACAGTAGTGCTGACACACTATGAATTATCGTACATATTTGCTACCCTCAAGTCCTTATTTGACTCTGGAGTGTAAGTTTTCAAGAATACTGCAGGCTATTTCAATGCAGACTATAGATTTACTTGCTTGATTAGCTTTTTGATGACAGAAATGGAACCCAGGCATGCACACTGATTAAGTGAACTATCACTGAGCTACATCCCCATCCCAAGCTCAGCTTATATTTGAGCAAAGTTCTCTTATTACTAGGCTTCAAAATACAATTCCTACAATTATATTCATAAAAATAATTATATATGTTTACCTAATCCTGATCTTTTTCGGAAAGATATTACATTTAATCATAATCAGAATCAAGAGAATGTTTATCCCTTTCATCAATTTATGTTTGACTAATTTGAAATATTGAGTTTAAAATTGTTTCTAGGTAACAATCACATGACTTCTCAAATTGTTTTGGCCATAAAAATAATTGGCCTCCTTCCACCCCAGCAAATCTTTTAAATGCCATATGCAATCCTAAATACAACCATTTTTAAAATTTGTACAAGTCAGTAGGTCCAGTCTATTAAAGCCACTTTTTTGCTTATAATCATTCATTCCATCTTGACTTTAAAATATGCAACAAACTCCCCTAAAGAATCATCAAAGCAATGTCATTTTTAAAGCATTCATCAGATGTCAACATTGACCTAAATATATATGAAAATTTTTGTCTTAAATATATACAAAAATTTTAACTCAATTCAGCCAATATTTACTGAAACACAATGATATGTCACCCACCTTGTTGGAAGACAGAGAAGTAGAAGGGAATAAAGTATCAACAGAGAAGTTTTACTACATTAAGATAATACTATGTAAAGAACCCAACATAAAACAAAGCAGAACCACAATTTCAAAGGTTTTTGGAGAACCAATGAAACCAGAACTAATTCCTAAGTAGTAATAAAGAATTGATTAAAGATTGGTGGGGAGAAACTTTGAGGCATAGATAACATTGAGACACAAAAGATGAACCTGTGTGATAAATAATATGTAGTTGAGGTAATAGAACTATCAAGCATTTCAAAACATAAATCTAGACAGGAGAGTACAAAGGTAGGCATGTGTCACACCACAGTGGATCTTGAATTGCTTATTCTAAGAATTAGACTTCCTAGATAATGATTTATTGGTGAGTTGTGAGCACATTGGTGAGGGTGATCTCTATTATATTCTAAGAATTGTTTTCTTAATTAGGTGGGAAGGTACATCAAGGTAAAACCTTTCTTCTAACTGTTATTACAATAACTAACATGGATCAAAAGACATTGCTATCTTATATGATCAAATTCTTTATTGTTAAAAATCATTTGTGGTCTGTCAAAAATTATGATCAGCCAACAATTTTTCTTCAAATGCTAATAATTTCATATTAGATAAGTACTAAATATATGTATGATTACCTCATTGCCAAAGAGCAGCTGCTTTTGCTTCATTTAGATACAAATATTTTTTTTTCCTTTTTTTTATTGGTTGTTCAAAACATTACAAAGCTCTTGACATATCACATTTCATACATTAGATTCAAGTGGGTTATGAACTCCCATTTTTACCCCAAATACAGATTGCAGAATCACATCGGTTACACATCCACATTTTTACATAATGCCATATTAGTAACTGTTGTATTCTGCTACCTTTCCTATCCTCCACTATCCCCCCTCCCTTCCCCTCCCATATGTCTTCTTTGATATAATGAGAGCAACTAAGAACAGAGCAGGGAGGAAGAGCAGGAGGAAAAGATTAACATTATAAATAGAGACATGAGGTGGGAGGGAAAGGGAGAGAAAAGGGAAATTGCATGGAAATGGAAGGAGACCCTCATTGTTATACAAAATTACGTATAAGAGGTTGTGAGGGGAATGGGAAAAAAAAAAAAAAGGAGAGAAATGAATTACAAATATTTTGAATTCTGCAGATGAAGAAGTTCATGATTTTGAAAACACATATATGAAACAGCTTGATACAAGCCTTATAATGTACAAATGGTTGAAAAGAAACAATAAAAAATAAAATCCTCTTAACCATGCTTCTATCAGATCAATTAGCTGCAAAACTTCAACTTCAAAGCATACAGCCTCTACTGGTTTCACTGTGCTGACTCATTTTGTGTGTCTGGGAACTGATTCATATTTACAAAGAATTTCAGAGCCATTATTCTTTTGTGACAATTCATACTCCAGAAGACAAAGCTGTGTCCTGGCACAAGGTGAATGAAATTGCTGCCTAGTCAAAACAAGTCAGAATACATGGCAGAAAACAGACATCACTCATGAGCAATGAATTATCGTATATATTTGCTACTAAATCCTGAAATAAATTCTTTTATGGTGCTCTGCTAAACTGACAGAAAATAGAAACTAATTTCATACATTAATTTAAGTCCAATTTAGTCACCAGAAAATGTTAAGTAGTTGTGAGAAAAATACCGAGAACAAGATTCTGTCATAGCTCTGTTACAAATAGTTGACACTGGTGAGACTACCTTCTGTCTTGGTGGACTGTTGCCCTGGTTGTCAAATGATGTAGTAAATGTAGAAAAGTCAAGCACAATGCTAACTGTGCTATGTGTAGGGATTCTTTGTTTTCTTTTCTATGCTCCATATTTGGAGAATTTGGAAGATCTAAACCAGTTATCTTTGTTGATTCATGTAAAGAGCTAATGGGGTCAAAGTTCTTATTCTGAACTCAACAGGGGGTCAGTTAGCTTCCTACAGAAAGTTTTGTCCTAATCCAATAGATTGTACACAGTCATAATCCTGGATAGCTGTGTTGCAAACTTCTGGTCTCAATCATAACAGAAGATAGGTCAGGTTTAAGCAACTAACTTTTATGGAAAAAATAATGGTACAATTCCCTATCTTACCTAGGTAATTAGTAGAATGTTACATGCACATGAAAAGTTTATCTTTTAAGAATTATTTTTTAAAGTATTTCAGTAAGTTTACTTTACTTCATCAATTTTTCATAATATCTTCTTATTGATAATTGTATAAAGGAATAATAATTTTTTGTTATTTAAAATATCTTCCAATATTAAAACATTAACATTTATCAACTTCCTAGTTCAATCTGTGCTAGAGTTCTTGAATTACATAAATTGTAACACAATAAGTGATTATGACATGATCAGACACCAGTGTGTTGACACATAGTTGCTTCAATGTCAATAAATGTGTTAGTTTTGGTCAGAAAACTGTCATATAAATAATATAAATATTTTAAACACTTAATTCTGTAGTTATTTTATTTCATAAAAGGAGTATATTTGTGGAAATGTATCTTGGCTACCAATAACTTCATTTTTTAAAAAGTATATTTTAGTTGTCAATGGACCTTTATGTTTTTTAATTTATTTATATGAGGTGCTGAGAATCGAACCCAGTGCCTCACACATGCTAGGCAAGTGCTCTACTACTGAGCCACAACCCCAACCTCCAATATCTCTATTTTAAAAGTGAGAGCATGTATAGTTAAACTTGTGATTGTTCAAATAATTATGCTTATCATTACTATAACCATATTTGAAAATGCTGCATTAAAAATAAAATAGATTCCTGGAAAATACCTAGCAAGACAAAATTAAGTAGAACAAAGACCACTATATCTTTCTATATTCAATTTTTTTATGAATTATATTTCCCACAGACTAATTCATTGAATAATTATTAATTTTGCAGTATAGCTTCTCTGGATAATCATAATGTTCATCGAAAGCATGTTTTTGTCCCTCCATGTGGATGGTGTTCTACCATAAGAAAATAATTATTGATTTTAAGTCCTTTGGGTATAGACCAAGAAGAGGGGTCAAATGATGGTTCCATTCCCAATTTTCCAAGGAATCTCTATACTACTTTCCATATTGGTTGCACCAATTTGCAATCCCATTAGCAGTGTATGAATGTACCTTTTCCCCCACATCCTTGCCAACGCTTATTATTGTTTGTAGTCATAATAGCTGCCATTCTGACTGGAGTGAGATGAAATCTTAGAATAGTTTTGATTAGCAATCTCTAATTGCTAGTGATGGTGAACATTTTTTCATATATTTGTTGACAGATTGTATATCATCTTCTAAGAAGTGTCTGTTCAGTTCCCAAAGGACGTAAAAACAGCATACTACAGAGACACAGACATATCAATGTTTATAGAAGTACATTTCACAGTAGTTAAACTGTGGAACCAACCTAGATGCCCTTCAGTAGATGAATGGGAAAAAACAAAATGTGGCATATATACACAATGAAATATTACTTAACAATAAAAGAGAACAAAATCATGACATTTACATGTAAATGGATGGAGTTGGAGATGATAATGCTAAGTGAAGTTAGCCAATCTCAAAAAAAAAACAAATGTTGAATATTTTCTCTGATATAAGGAAGGTGATTCATAGTGGGGTTTGGAGTGGGAGCATTAGAGGAACTCTAGATAGAGCAAAGGGGTGGGAGAAGAAGGGAGAGGGTATTGGGGGAGAAAAGATGGTGGAATAAGATGGACATCATTACCCTAAATATGTGTATGAAAACATGAATGGTGTGAATATACTTTGTATACAACCATATAAATGAAAAATTATGCTCTATATGTGTAATAAGAATTGTAATGCATTCCACTGTCATATATAAATAAAAAATTTAAAAAGTAAAAAGGAAAACAATTATTGATTTTTGATTATTTTCTGATCATTTTCAAGATTTTTTTAAGCCCACCTAAAACAATATTTTTGATTTAGTTGCTTCCTTTTTTGATTTATAAACAAATGTCTGTTTTCAAAATAAGAATATTGGATAGAATGGAAAATCAATTAGAAAATGTAAAATAATTATTATAATCATAATCATAATATCAACTGCTAAGTTCCTTAACTGCTCCTTATCTTTTTTAAAAAACTAGAACAAAGCATATCAGTTATTGTATTAGTCAGTTTTCGGTTACTGTGGCAACATATGGGACAGAATCAATTAATAAGAAGAGAGGCTTATTTTGGCTTATAGTTTTAGAGTTTTAAGTCCATGGTCAATTGTCCCAATTGCTTTGAAGTGTGGTGCACATTACTTTATAGTGGGAACATGTGACAGAAGAGGTCTCTTCAGCTCATGGCAGTTGAGAAGCAAAACAGAGAAAAGAATGACAGAGACCCTGTATCTCCTTCGTGGGCACTCCTCCAAACTCTCTACATTTGTATATACTTCTTAAAAGTTTTACCCCTTAGCTATAGTGCCACAGGCTAGACACCCATGGTTCAACATATGGACCTTCAGGGAACATTAACGATCCAATCCAGTGTGGATTTTTACCTGAGCCTTGTGAACCTGGAAAGCAGAGAGAATTAAATAAAATAAATTCTCTATTCTTTGTGTACCAGAAAATAACATAGTTTAAAAAAAACAACCAACCACACACAAAAAAAAAAAAAAAAAAAAAAAAAATCTTCGCCGCCCCTAATTTGTGATTTAGTTAAGGCTCAGGCATGCCTCCACACTTTAGATCCTTACTTCTCTCAGGCTTTTGAACTGGCCCAAGCTCAATCTGACTCAGGAAGCCACCCCTCTTTATAGGACCTTAAGGAGAATGAACTGGATTTTTTTAATACCGCTGAATCATTTTTCTCTTTACTGCACCTGTGTTATTTTTTGACAACTTCAATTAAAAATAGCATGTTTAAAATCTGCTTACATTTCTTTGGGGAAAGCAATTCACATGACCATACCTGAACTTAGGGTCAAGAAAATGCCATTCCAATACCCCACAAAAAGTAATAATGATCATGTCGTTTCTGTGAACACAGCAAACTACACAAATAACCTCTTTAAGAAGAAATGGAATAGTGTCTCATTCTGTCTCTAAATTAAAATATCATTTAAATTTTTTACTTAGCTCTTCTTCAGTTTTCTTTCAACTTTGACAGTTTTCTTTTGTGTTACCCAAAATAACATTCCAGTGCTTTAAATTAGTAAGTGTAGCTGCTCCATTGAATATAATATTCCAATTTTGTTTCATAAAGTCACTGATTACATAGTCATCCTAATAATGATCTTCCAAAGAGAAACACAACAAAAAATTAGATGATGTAAATCTGTCAATATTTTTTAAGGAACAGTGAAAATCTTTATTTTTAAACACAATAATTTAGATCATGTTTTGTGCAGTATTTATTTTACAACCCCACCTCTTTATTACAATGTGACAACTTAGAGATTTATTTATTTATTCATTTATTTGGAACTGGAGATTGAAACCAGTGGCACTTAAATACTAAACTACATCCTCAGCCCTTTGTTATATTTTGTTTTGAGATAAGGTCTCACTGAGTTGCCTAGGGCCTTGATAAGTTGCTGAGGCTGGCTTGCAATCCTCCTGCCACAGTCTCTGGGATTATAGGCATGCACCACCATGCACAGCTAGAATTATTTTTATTATTTTACAATTTAAAAAAAGTGTTATAAAATATTAATCACCAAGAAGAAAATAAATGAAAGAAAATTACTTTATATAAGTGAACTCTGAGAGTCAAAAATATTTAATTTTTGATCCTTTGCAAGAAAAGTTTTGTTGATCTCTGATTTTGAAAAAATTGTATGTCAGAGTAACAAACAAGATTAAACCAGGGACTAATTTTAAATTGTTTTACATTACATAAAAAGTTTAACTTTAAAAAATAACTAAGAATATATGATAAATATTATCTTTAAAATACCCCTCTTAAGTTGTTCAGATTAACTCATTCTTAGAGTTCAATTACATATAAATGCTATCCATACAAAAATCTACTAATTTGCATAAAATATTTCAAGGAGTTAGCAGAATTATCTGTATATTGTACTTAAAAGAATTAAATAAATTTATAGTTTAATTTAAAAATATAAAATGTTAGGATACTTCTATAAAAATATCAGTAAATAAATATATATTCTGTTTTGAAATAGTTTTATATCTCAGTGACTTTGTCTAAACAACAAACCTCATAGAGTTAATGAGGTAAATAATATCACTGTATTTTAAGTTTAATAAGTTTTGCCAGGGCTCAATTAAGCCACTAGATGGAGCATTTAGCTCTACAGAGAACTCCTGAATAAAATTCATGTTTTTTTTTTTTTTAAATACATTTTAAAGGGGAAATATATATACTTTATTACAAAAGAGAATGTTCTCCTAAACTTTTAGCAAAGTCACTTCAACACTATGTTATTACTTTATAGTCAAAATTTATTTCCTAGACAATGAAAATTGAAAAGCAAATTCAGAAATTAGACTTTATTGAAGAAAAACATTTGTGAATCAACGTGGGAGTCCTATTTTTGGTTTTTGAGGGAACCCATACTAAATACAGTAATTTATATTGTCAGCAAACATGTAAGAATTTTACTTTCTCCACAGTCTCACCAGCATTTGTCATCTTTTGTCAACAACTATTCTAATTGAAGTGAGTGAGGTGAGAGCTCATTGTGATTTTGATTTCTAGCTCCCAGATGCTTGGTACTATTAAACATTTTGTCATTATCTCTTGACTAAAATTTGTGTGTGTGTGTGTGTGTGTGTGTGTGTGTTTCCTTGAAAAACTGTTTATAACACCTTAAAAATAAAGGTAAGGCTTGTTAGGGAAAAAGGAGAGAAAAGAAAAAATGCAATGATGTTCTAAATGACTTTTAAGTAATTGTTTTAATATCCTGTTTTGGGACAAACTGCAATACAAATGTGATTTTGTGGAACTTTGAGAACAAGGAAATACTTCTACTATTAACATCAGAAAATTACAACTTTTAATAATGATTATGTAATGATTATGGATTATGTGTAGGCTGGTACTGGTGAAAGAGGAAAAATAGAAAAAAAGGAGAAAGAAGTTATGCTTAAAAGTGAAGGAGGGAGCAGTAGAGGTCACACTCTCTACATGGCTGTTAAAATAAGAATGGTGTCACAAAAACCTTCTTTAGACACTTGGACCTGAGGTCAGTCAAAGAACCTGAGTCCTGAAGTAAGTTGGAGCCTATTGGCTCAAGCCACAGGGTGGAACAAATGAAAGTTGTGCTTGCTTCAAGCAGCTCCATTTTTAACCATTTTTCTCCAGCTTGTAGGAAAACATACATGTTTAGGGAGATAACCAGAAATTATATTCCTAAAGTCTGGCTTTTGTTCAGGTTAATTTATGCACTTCCAAACTTATGCTTCACCAACTCGCTGAAACTCATCATTTAGCGCTGTTCTAACACACAACTATTTAGTGTGGTTTGAAGTAATTTTGTCTCCAAGTGCTGATGACATTTTAATGCTAAGGATTAGATGAAAGGGAAAACATCAGATGAGTGTGTCTGCTGTGAACAGTACTCCCCAAGTTTTAATGGATCATATGAATGGAGAGGGCCAACTCATTGGCTCATGATGTGACATTTATACCTAATGACTATCATAGACATGCCTGCATATTAGGGAAGCATTCAAAGAAGAACAGACATACAGGAAAATTCTGTTAGGTAATGCTTGTTAATTAGCTATATTTAGCTGTTCTTCAAAGGACCTATACTTGAAAACATCATGTGGTATGTTCTACATATATGTTTTTCTATCATTTTTTTTTTAAAAGAAAAGGAAACATAGCTAAAAAGCAAACATTACCAAAAAAAAAAAAAAAAAAAAAGACAAAGGCAAGAGAATATGTAAAATTTTTAAGTGTTCAATATAATTATAATGGCAGCACATATGGAAAAATACTAACCAGAAGAGATTTCTAGCTTTAGGACAATGACAACATTAATTCACCAAAATCAAACAGTATTTCAGAGCAAGGAATGGTATTTGTCTTATATGCTCTAATGATATGTAATCTGAAAAAAAACTTTCAAGGGAATATACCTTTCATGAAGATTTACTTCAAGTGTGCATCAAAAAAGTATTACTTTAACATATAGTATATGTATGGATTAAGACAGGCATTGAAACTGAAACTTAATTATTTTATGAATACCTGTATTTAGGAAATATAATAACACTTTATTTTTAACTGAACTTTGAGATCTATTGGTGATTACTTCTATCAATTACTGAAACTATTTTCATGTTTATGTATAGTGTTAACTTTTTTAATATAGTCTCATGATAGACACATCTACCTTCAGTTGGGTAATGCTTTCTTTTTTTAAACTTGTTGATTTAAGCCAATTATCAAGAGAATGGCAATGAATAAAGAAAGGAAGTTTAAATTTAAAAATATGTTAATAGTTAGGATCATTTAGGAAAAGACTATAGCTATAGATTATAGAAAAATAGTAATAAGATGAATATGATGCTGAAAAATCTTTGCACTGTGAATTTGATTCTTTACATTGTTGATCTGGTGAAGACAAAGAAATTCATTAACTGAACAGATTGTAACCAAATAAAATGTAGGCCAGAGATAAGTCTCATGGATTTTCTTGAATGAAATAATTTATGCATTAGTATAAGGTTTTCAATTGAAAAAAAATATTCACTGTAAAATTCAAATGGACATATGGAAAAATGCTAGCATTTGGAAGTTAAACAACCTTATGTGAGGTTACAACTTAATTCCTGGCTCCTTGATGTATACAGTCCAACTAAATGTTCTGAGCTCTTTCCTTTTTAAAGATAAAATGCAGATAATAATGTCAAGTTTATGAGGATTACATTGTTTTACATTAGTAGTAATTTGTGATGTTAGTATTATCATTTAAAAGACATATCTGCTATTTTCTGTAAATGTTGTTACATACTTCTCTTGGCTAAAAAAAATACAACTACAGTTTTCCTCATGCTTTAGTCAACTTTTTTTGCTGATGTGACTAAAAGACATAAAAATAACAATTTTAAGGAGAAAAAGTTTAATTGGGGGTGGGGCTCATGGTTTCAGAGGTCTCAGTCCATAGACAGTGAGCTCTTTTCCTTAGGGCTTGAGGTATGGCAAAACATCATGGCAGAAGAGTGTGTTGGAGGGAAGCAGTTCACATGATGAGCAGAAAGCAGAGAAAGCCTAAGCTCAGCTCACCAAATATATACCCCAAAGCCACATGTCCAGAAACTCACCTCTTCCAACCACACCCAGCCTTCAGTTACCACTCAATCCCATCAGGGGGATTAAAATTGGTTAAGGCTTCCATAATCAAATCATTTTACCTCTAAATGTTCTTGCATTGTTTCATACATGAGTATTTGAATGAGACCCCACATTCAAATCCTAACAGCTTGATATACATAGTAGATTGGATCCAGACTGCTTGAATCAAATACACAAGTCCTTTATATAAAATGGTGTGGTATTTCTATATAACAAACAAACAACAACAAAAAAACATCTTTCTGTACTTTAAATTATCTTTAGATTACTTATAATAACTAATACAATGTAAAAGAGTTTCCAAAGTTGCAATACTGCATTTTTTAGGGAATAATAAATAACAAGGTAAATTATGTACTCATCAGTAAGATATACTTTGTGTAAATATATGTACAATAATAGTGATATTTTGATATTATGGTATGTATAATAGTATATAGAATACAGTAAAGCACATAGTATTATATAATATATAATATTATATACCTATAATGCTATATATAATATAATATTTTAATACTCATAATATTTATACTATTATAGTGTATATAATATTTTTGATCTGAGTGTGGTTGAATCCATAATGTGGGAAGTATAAATATATAACCTACCAATATGGAGGTCTGACTATCTTCTGGAATATAAAATAGATATAGATACAGCAAGAAATATCAATGTGGATTTAAATAGGCTATTATGTGCTAAGTGATATAATAGGCTCTGATAGAACAAGGGTAAAAAGAAATAACCATTTCTACTAAAAATTATATTTCAAGTATGTTATTATATAATAAAGATTCACAGCAGTTTTGAAATATTAATGGAACACATATATAAATTCTATCAAATGTTTGCTAATATACAAGTTTAGCTAAGACCATGAGAGTAATTCTTATTGCCAAATACATACATATGTAAACATAAATAATAGGTAAAATTAAGTACAGTGAAACCTGACTTTTTCTTTCCATAATATGTAGAAGCAGGAACAGTCCCAGTTATTTTTAAGGAGTCTAGAAATAGATGCAAAATATATATGATTTCAATCTTCTGTCTATAAATCTATCCATCATTCATCATGCACT
This sequence comes from Callospermophilus lateralis, assembly GCF_048772815.1. NCBI lineage: Eukaryota > Metazoa > Chordata > Mammalia > Rodentia > Sciuridae > Callospermophilus > Callospermophilus lateralis. Next base: position 93,581,025 of record NC_135310.1, on the reverse strand, counting down.
TGATATATTAATTCTCAAGCTCTTTTTATGATGTTAAAATGTGAGTTTAATAAAATGATTTTTATTCTCTATTATTAGCTCTCATCGTATATTACTTAATCTATATTCCAAACAAAATAAAACAAATAGTATATTTATAGAGTCTTAATAAAGCAATAAGTATATTTATATCCTATAGAGTAGATATCATTCTTAACACATCCAACATCACCAAACAATAATAACCTCTTCAGTTTGCTTTTATCAAAATAAAATAAAATAAAAACGTCTTCTTTGAAAGCATTATTGAAAGTCATGTTTGGAAACCGATGATACATTCTACCAGATCAAGACTCTTAGACTGTGTTATTGACTTTCTTGGTATAATTGTCTTTTTATAGCCACTACAATCATTCATTTAAATACATATTTAAGGAAACATCAAAAGCAGATTATTCACCTAGTGGAGCATGACAGCTCCAGAGGATTTACCGTGTTCATTGCAGCAATTGTCACCAAAAACTGTTAATTCACAAGTACAGCTACAGCTTCTACATGTAAATAGCTATCATTCATTATTTCTCCTCATTATTTCAAAAGGAAGTCAACTCTGTGTGGAACTAATTATTAGACTTATTTGAAAAAAGGTTATCATAAGAGGAATAAAATTTCTTCAGTAATGGCATTTTCAAAAAGAACATATTAATTTAAATACCTTTCTTTTAAGAAATATGAGCAAATATTCAACACTACTAGGCAGGATGCACTTAATATCTCATTTTTGAAAAAAGAAGATAATTTGTAGTAAGTGTTCTTGCATATCTTCTAGTTAATACTTCTATAATTTAAGCTAAAAAATACTGATGCAGCACTTAGGAAAATTTCAAGTGCATAATGTTAATGAATATCAGACATACATAAAGCACAATTTCAAAGTTGAAATACTATTGAGATAGACACTTAATTTTTTTTCCTTTTCTTTATAGAAAAGTTTCTGGCCCTGGTTAAAGGTCATGGTGGTATGATTGTGATGGGACAGACTGAGTAATTTGTATATTATAAAGGATGCCAGGATACTTTGTTTATTTTTTTGTTGTATTTTTCTTATCCAGGATAATTAAGGGAAAATTTATTTCAGGATTGGTGATCAACATATAAATTAACTTTTAACTATAAAGTGAATGTGAAAAAAGAACTCATTATGTGCATATATTCTAACTTCTAAAATGAAAACATGAATTAAATTTTGGATGTTATGCAACGATTTTCAACTTTTTTATGAACAAATCCTCTATGATTCAAAAAAAAGCTTCCTATTATTTCTAACTGTATTATTTCTAACTGAGTACAACATTTTTATCAATGTAATGAATTGATGAGTCCATTAGAAGACATATACTTTTGGTGCTTTTCCCCTCGATCATTTTAGCCCCTGTTGGTAACAATGAAGGCCCACAAATTCTGGCAATAGGAGTGAGTATTTTGAGTATCCCAGCAAAAACCCACTGTGCGTGACAGCTTTTCTTTGGACTTATTATTTAACTATTTAGTGATAACACAATTTTCTTCTAACTCGAGATAATTAATGATATTAAATGTACAAAGCATTCCAAGATTCTTAGAAAAAAATACTTAAGGGCTAGGGTTGTGGCACAGTGGTAGAGCACTTGCCTAACACGTGCGAGACTTTGGGTTCAATCCTTAGCACCACATAAAAATAAATAAATAAAGATATTGTGTCCGATTACAACTAAAAAATATAAATAATAATAAAAATTAGTTAAATAAAATTATTAACTTTAATTTTGAGACCACTGAAAATGAACCTTGACATAAGTATAAGGCACAGTTTAATATTAATTTTGTAGCAAGACTGCTTTTAGAAAAGGCTTTGAAGACAATAAAGTCATTTTCATAAGTTGCATTAGAATTATAGACAATATTTTTCTATTATGGTAGTGTAAAATAAGTAGTTCTGCTTTTCTTAAAATCAAAAAACAGTTGAGGTAGGCTCACAGACTTCATAACCTCTATTCAATTTATCTAATTTCAATTATATTTAAAGACTATAAAGTGATTGTCTTGAATATATAAATATACTACTGACAAAAAATAACCTTCATTTATAACAACAATAAATATTTTAACATAAATATATAGGTTATCCATATATATAAATCCATCCATGTTTTAAAGATAAAATTAAATGTACTAATCTATACATGCACATTCTTGCAAACTTCAGTTGCTTTTATTATATGACCTCTTGTTCAATTCTTATATCAGCCTTGGTGAATTCATATTGCTTGCCTGCAAAATAAGAGTCTCCTTTCTGTGCTTCTTGATATTGTGTGCAAGGGAATATTTCAGGTCTAGAAATTTGGAATGCTGAAGCAGATTTGCACTACTGGTTCATATCAGTAGTAAAATGGAATGTATGAGTAAAGTGCTATCCCATCACAAATATTAATTAATAAATGCTAGAAAATATATATTTTGACTTATGTAATTTATAATAGTACCACACATAAAAGTGCTATAAGACTTCAATAGAAAATAGATTTAGTTTTACCAAATTTAATTTTACCAAATTTTCTCTATAGGAATATATTTTTGTACTAATATTTGAAAGAAAAAAATATAATGTTGTACAAGCAAATTTATCAACCTTTCCAAGTACCATTGATTGTGATACAAGAAGTTCTTTGCATTCTTTTAGGATATATACAGCATGATATATAATAAGAAGATATTGTTTCTGAATTCCAGTGTGTCTATATACTTTCCAAACATGCCATGTAATTACATAAAATCCAGTAAGACCAAACTGAGAAAAAAAGATCATTTTTTTCTCACAAACTGCTTCACATTCTTTATACCTCACCTTTGTAGATTACCCAGTAATATCCACCCTTAATTCCAGCGGATTGTACATAACCTTTTTTAAAATTAAATTAATTTAATTTTTTTGACAGTTTTTTTTTCTATTCAGTAATTTGAAAAGCTTTATGGACTCTGGTCTATAGTTTAAAATCCTTCATAGCCAGGCACAGTGGCACACAGCTGTAATCCCAGTAGCTCAGGAACCTGAGGCAGCAGGATCTTAAGTTCAAAGACAGCCTGGGCACTCTAGTGAATTCCTAATCAAGTTAGGAAGACCCTGTCTCTAAATGAAAATAAATAATAAATAAAAAATAAATAAACAAAAAGGGCTTGGGATATGGCTCCTTGGTTAAGCACCCGTGGGTTCAATCCATAGTACCCTAAATAAATTAATTAATGCATCTTAATAGATGAGTAAAGTTCTGTCAATCAGCTCCTTCCGTTCTCTAAGCATTTTCTTGTCATTTTCTACTCCTTGCATACAGCATTTTAGCCATGCCAAAATATCAATGGTGTGGTATCTTTCGCATTATAACTTTTCTCTACAACATCCACTATCTCACCATTTACCAGTTGAGACAACTCCTGTAGAAGTCAGTCTGAATGCAAAGACCTTGGAAATGCTCCATTATGTGCCATTTCTTACCTTCATCTGGGGATGCTATGAATTGCCCAGAAATCTGTCAACCAATCTTTCTTACTCATTGGTCTGAAAAATATTTGAGAGCCAAAATCACATATTTACTCAATTGTTTGAACCAATATTTGGCACAAGATATTATTAAATGAGTGTTTGCGGATCAATGAATATTTGGACATGCTATTAATAAGAATACTTATAAATATAATAATAGTTTATTCCTTCCCTTGAATCCAGGTAAAGCATAAGTCATTTTATGATGAGACCAAAGGCAGATAATAAGCAACTCTAATTGGAGAAAATTAGCAAAATATCATGGATAGATTTGGGATAAGTTCATAAGGCCTTCAGTTAGTGAACAGTGAATTCTCCAAGAACATCAAATATTAGAAAAAATGATGTAGACTCCAAAGCCATATTTAACACTTCTGTATTTTGCTATTTTTTCTAATTTCTTTTTACAGGTGTACATAGTTAATATTTTTATTTCATACAGTCTTTTTTTTTTATAAAATGAAAATGTGGTAATCTTATTTATATATACTACAGGTAATACTCAATTACCTCTATACCATTTCAAACACCTAAATGATTGTATGCTGTTTTTAAATTCCTCTCCAGTTGCAAAGTGGAAACTTCTCTATATAGCAATGAGAAGTTACATTCCCAAACTAACCTTCTACAAAAGTGAATAGCACCCTATTGTAGTAATCTAAAGGATATCTTCCCATTGCATACAGCCTTTAATGACACCAAAGTGCAAATCTGATCAGAGCTGCAGCAGTATAAGATTTTCCCTGAAAAAAATGTCAGTTTAGTTACTGTGTTTTGGGTATTTTAGACACATGCAGAGCTGGAAATTGAGTGGTAATTTTCTGTAAGGGACATACCAAAGAAAACCAGTTTGCTAGGGAAGAACTACAATTCAAGCGAACTAGTTCATAAAATTTCAACTTCCAATCTTCTAGTTCCTTATTTCAGCTACTAGTGTCCTTTTCTTGCCATGTAATGTTAATTTGCTATATGATTTGAATATACTCCTCTTTTTGCCTGAAGTAATTATTTCTACTGTTTGTATCCTTTTGGCGCCTGATTAGCAGCTAAGTACACTTTTTGTTTCAGTTCAAAACTTCTGGAATTCTGATAGTTTTTCGTAATTTCCACCTTATCATCCTGTACCTTTTTCCAGTCTTTATTTTTAATATATGTTTTAGCACTTTCTAACATTCAAGTACTGTTCTAAATATCTTAAAATATTAGTTAATCTAATTTTTAAAATAGTCCTATGGTACATGTATTATTTTCCCCTGAAATTCAAGTGAAAGAATGTGATGCTAGCTTAGTAGATTGCTGAAGTTCACACAATGAAAACATAGCAAAGTAAAAGTCGAATTCCAGGCATCTGACTTCAGGAATATAACTAAAACCTTCTGCTCCCTCTATCTCTACTTAGAAGGACATTTGATGATATAGATGTGCTTGTTATTTCTACAAGCTTATATCCTTTGATATTCTGCAAGGTTTTACATTGTTTCCAAGCAAAGTCCATGGTTGTAAACAGTGTAATATGTTGATTGTAGCTGCATATAAGTATCCTTTAAAATATAACTTTAAAATAAATTTCAATTAATACATTAAGAAAAATGAACTATAGTTTCTCCTATACATGAGACAAATAGATCTTTCTGGAAAGAAGCAGCTCTCTGTATCAAAACCTGGAGAGCATTTTCTTCCAGCCAGGAATCAAAAATAAAAAGAAAACAAACAAAAAGGAATTTTCTTCAGCTTCTTTAGAGAAGTGAAGTCAAGTCCCATCTAGAACACAGAGCAGCAGATTCCTGAGCAAATGGCTACTTGTCTTATCTTCTGAGGAAGTTGAAAATAAATATAAAGGAATCAAGCAATATGTTCTCCAAGGACTATAAGCAAAGGATGGCTGATGTGTGATGAAATCATATGTCTGAGAGTCTGATTATATAAGCTAGAATTTAAATAGACTAACACCTTTCTGAGTGACAATATTAATTACTTACAACAAGAAAGCAAGATAAAAAAATTAAAATGTCAATATTTAGCCTGTCTTTAATAATGAGAAAAAGTTAAAAAAAATGACCATAGGCTGTGTCCAGGAAGCAAAGATTTTTATCACATACCATCAAGTTTCCATTTGTAGCTGCCATAGGAATGAAATGAAATAACAAGTATTGACTCCTTTCCATGTGTCCTGAAGCAGTTCCTTCTGTGCAGGCACAGCAGAATGCCTATTGACTTGCACAAATATTATAATCATCATCTTTTCATCATTTCTATCATTCTCATATTAGTTTTCTGTTGCTGGTGCCACAAATTTACTAGCTTAATCCAACTGTTTTTATTCATGCAGTCCTGGAAGTCTGAAGTTCAGAATCAGTGTCATTGGGGTAAAGTTTAAAAGTCCATAAAGAAGGGTACTTCTGCAACTCTGAGAGAATACTTCATTCCCTGCCTCATTTCTGCTTCTGATGGCTCCCCGTAGTCCTTGACTTGTGACTGTTTCCTCCATTTTCAGAGCTTGCCACTCTATTCCATAATCACATCATCTTTTCTGACTCTGATTTTTTCCACATATTCTTTTTTTAATTTTTAGTATATATATTTAGTTGTACATGGACAAATAACTTTATTTTTATATGGTGCTGAGGATCAAACACAGTGCCTCACAGGTGTGAGGTACACACTTTACTGATGAGCCACAACCCCAGCCCCTGTAATATTCTTTTTATAAGGACTTTTGTAGCTACATTAAGTCCATTAAACTTATATCTGAAGAACCTCAGTTTACTCACATGTGTGAAGTTCTTTTAACTATATGAAGTAACATTTACAGGTGCAGGGCTTTAGGACATTCATATATTTCTGAGGGAGGCATTATTCAGTCATAATTACACATTCATATTTTTCTCATTAGGCTTTGGTGGTTTCCTTTTGTAACTCTTTAAAAGTAGAGGACTTTTGGTGGGTGGGAGATATGAAAAAAAAAAGATGGCAAGTATAGAATAATTGGTGTGACGTTTGCTTCCTTTAACACCTGGTTGACTGACTTCCTTTGGGAAAGAGAGGTAAATAGGTTAACAGCTGCTTTGGCCCAAGCCAAGATGCAAAATTTTTCATTCCCAGATGGCTCAATGCGTAAATGGAATAGGGGAGATTTCCCCCAGCCACATTCATAATTTAGATCTCTTCTGGCCCCACAACAGAAAACTATATTTTATTTTTACAATGCTTAAATTCAATGATATCATTTTGCAAAAACATCAACAAATAGTATCAAATACTTTGAATATCAACTATGGGTCATTAGTTTGAAGTCAGTATAGAAACTAACACAAAGAGAAAAAATAAGAGCTAGTTCTACCAGAGGATTAGAATAGGTGACTGATCTGTGGGCATGTGAAAGCAACCCTATGTGTACTGTATCGGTTATCTACAGCTACATAGCAAATCTGATACAAATCAGTGGTTAAGAATAGCAACCACTGTCCTATCTCATCATTGTTCAGTATTAACTGGACTTAGCTGAGCATTCATTCTGCTGACACCATTTGAGGTCATTTAGCTGTTTGTAGCCAAGTGTTGGCTTAGTCTGGGGACATGTGGAGGATCAAACGAAACAAATATTAACTCCTTGTACCTGGTCATTTCTGGCATTTTAACTTTCTGTCCACTACCTTCATATAGTTTCTCATCAGAAGAGCTAGTTTTGTTTTGTTTCCCCTATAACAGCTCAGGATTTCCAAAGAATATAATGCAAATGCTGTCAGGTTCTAAATACTTAGGTCTAGAAATTTCAGATCGTTTCTTTGGCTATTGGCGAACCAAGTCAGCAGAGAGATCAGATTCCATGAGAATTACACAAGGATATGAAGACCAAGAGCGTCATTCATTAATGATGAGAAATTTTAGGGATCATTAAAAGAATTAAATTTAAAAAAAATTAAAGAGGGGTAACAAAATGTTAAGTTTACCTAGGACTTAGGAGGTTCACAAAACATAGGACTTACAGTGTATAAACTGGGGAAGTTCTGAAAACAGTGAAATGAGTTGGCCCTGCAAAAATAAAGCAACCACTGGAAAATTTGGTAGATGGGATGTATAGTAACAATCTGCTAATACACGAAGCAGGCATGGGAAAAAACATATTTGAGTGACATAGATTATCCCATTTATTCCTTATCCAAATTTATGACCTAAATCCTATTTTAGTCAATTTTAGATATAATGATAAAGGGGCCCACCAAACTTTATGTTTTTCTTTTATTCACAGTTAATCATAAATGAAAAAAAATTAATTAAGCTTCATAATTTTTCCATCATGCTGCATTTTCAAGTATTAGCTTGGAAGATATTTGCTCACATTTATGCTTGTCTCTTATTCCATGAAAGCTTGATATTTGACTTTTAGCTTTTTTCATAAGATATAGGTGCTCCATGTCAATACTATGAGATCCTGAAAGTGAAGAGATCATGCTTATTTAACATTGTGATACATGCTATACAGGTTGGTATTTTGTATTAGTTCAATCAATGTTTGCAAATAATAAATACTAATTGTTGAACTTTCATTAAAAGAAGAGTAACCTTGTGATATTAATTCTACACTACATTTTTAAATGTGTGAGACTTCTATAATCCTTATTTCATTCTTCAAATATACTATATTACATTTGTGAGGTAGCTGTAATAAATTACAAAGAAATTGGTGGCTCAAATTCTTTATTGTCTCATAATTTTGGAGACTAGAATTTCAAAATTAGAGCATATTCTCTCTGAGAGCATAAAGGGAAGAATTCATTCTTTGACCCATTCTGCATTTGGTGATTGTCAGCATTCCATGACTTATTATCACATCACTTCAATTTCTACCCTGGGTCACATTACCTTGCCATCCATGTGAATCTACAAAATCACCCTCTGCCTCACTATTAGGAGGACACTTACCATTGGACGTAAAATAAAAAATAAAAAATAAAAAAAAACATCTGTTGAATATAAGATAACTTCCTTTTCTGCTATCTTTTTCCTTACCAGATAGCATTTATAGATTCTTGGTCTTATGATAGGGAAATATCTTTTGGAGGGATATAAATAAGTAGGGAGTTGCTTGTGTGCACAAATATTTAAAAATTTAAAGTACCTGGAATATTATGATGCCACATCATGAACCCAAGAGTATAATAACCAAATTATAATAATCTCATTCTTCTCATTTTTATGTAGTCAAAGAAAATGATATCTATTTTGTTTGAATGAATAAAAAGCTCAATAAGCAATTGAATAAAATAATTTTCAGTTTCAATGAGTGATCATAGAACTTTTACACTTCTAGAATTAAGAGCTGATGGACTCAGATACAAATTTTATAACTCGTCCAAAAAATGAGGTTCACAATCCAATTCTATAGTCAGCAGAAAAACTGAGAGAAAAAAAAATTCCTGGAAAAAAATCACAATGGATCTTTCTTTCCTTCTTCTCTAGGAGGTGTGTGTGTGTGTGTGTGTGTGTGTGTGTGTGTAGGGCAGGAGATATTTACATTGTGAGAAGTTGACATAGAGTTCTTAGAAGACATAGTCATAGGAAAGTAGAACATTTTTTACAGCATAGATATCTAAATCTAAAACTAGTCTTGGAGTCATGCCATGAGTAACTCGATAATAAAATCTATGTTTAGAGAATATAACACATATTTTATAAAATAACAGTTTATTACTTATAAATGGTTTGTTTTCTACAAATATTTAAATTAATTAACACAAAATACTTTTTTATTAGTTTTCATTTCCTACAATGTGGGAATACCCACAATATATTTTAATTAATGAATGTGGCCCAACAATATGTTTCTTAATCTATTAATCACTTCCCAAAATAATTTGATTAAGATTTATTTTATTGGCATCACTAAGGAATATCAGGTTTTTTTTTCTAAGCACATTGAAAACTACTTAATAAAGAGTTTCAACTTTCATTCTTGTGTGTTCTGTTCTGACCCATAACCTTCTTGCCATTCTATTTATTTTGGTATTATTCTCTTTGATGCAGCATATCCCCTGGAATGGCATTTTCACACGGATATCCACAAGTGTCTATTGTCCTTCTCTTTACAGAAGTTTATACAGCAGATGGTGCAAATGGCCCAGCATATATTTGAGGGATTGAAATAAAAGTAATCTTCCAGAATGCTAAAAGTTTTGGCACTTTTTCAAATTATGTCGATGACATACTGGAAAAATTCAGAATGTATGAAAAAATGCAATGTTTTCATCTTACTTTTCAAGTGTCTATTCTATCTTGGTAAAGTCTGATGTAATTATTACATCTTCCAAATATAAAACTTTTCTCAAAATCTTTCTTCTGCCTCTTTCTAGGGCATCATTCTTAGTGGTATTTCTTCTTTGTTTCCTTCTATTATGGCCTAAATTCAATTTATAAGTGTAGGAAACCTAATTGGGAACAATAAGGACACTCACAGTGATTATACCAGTGGAAATATTTTCCTAATAGAAATATCTAAACTGACAAATTTATTTAAAATTAGTGCAATGGAGAAAACAACAATGCAAATGACTTATCCATTCAGCTATCTTTAAAGAAAAAAAAAATAGTAACAAATAACCATAACTTTAAGATATACATTTTATCCACTTATGTATATTTTGCTACATATTCTTTAGGTTTCATAGATATAATGTTCTTGAAAATCAATTTAGGAAGAAGTGACATTATAAATTCCAGCCATATTAGCCTCCCAACCCTGACTTCCTCTAGGGATAGGATTACTCAGAGACTAAAATAAATGAAGGCATGGGTAGATTCACCCAGGTTATCAAAAGGAGACCAAATGAGACCTTGGTTTGTTATTAGGTCAAAAGATTTGTGTTAAAGACTTTTCATCATCTCTTACACTGAAGGGATTAGCTTCTTCTAATTAAGTTAAGTGAGTATATTAAGAACATAAAACAATGAGCCATATTTACATCATGTAATGCCTAAAATTTGTTTGCCTTTTCCTTTATTCATTTTTGTTGATCAAATTGGATCAAGATATATTGAACAGAGAAAGAAAAACTGGAAAATCACCTGAAGTCTAATTTATCGAACTCATAAAAAAAATAACAAGCTGGTAAATTGTAGAAAAAAGAAACACAACAACAACAAAATGTATCACATGAGTTAGTTTGGGACATATAATTTAATTGATTATTAAAGTAGATTAACTCCTTCTAGAAAATGTTCAAAGAAATAATATCTTCTTGGATGGTTTTCTTACTGTAGACTCTGAAACAAATGTTTCCATAAAATTCAAACCTAGTATTACTATTTGTTATGGTTTATTTTACCATTTGATTGGACTTAGAAATGTCCAAAAGACTGGTAAAACATTATTTCTGAGTGTTTCTTTGAGGGTGTCTATGGAAGACACTAGCATTTGTATCAGTAGAGTGAGAAAGTACTGCTGCCTGGGCTGGCATCATCTTGTTTTTTGAGGGCTGGAACAAATCAGTAAGGGCTAGAAGGGGTAAATTTTCCTTCTTGAGCTAGGACATTCATCTTGCATTGCCTTCAGGCATCAAAGCTCCTGGTTCTCAGTGCTTATGACTTTAGAGACTAATATCAACACCCTCATCACTACCTCAGCCTCTGGGGTTGCCAGGCCTTTGACCTGAGATTGGGAATTACTGTCTTCATATCCCTGGTTCTCAGGCCTTATGATTCAGACTGAATCAAACCACTGTCTTTCAGTGTTCTCTAGCTCATAACCACATATAATCAGATTCTCTCCAAAATCAGGGGAGCCAATTCCTATAATGAATCACTTATGTATCTGCCTGGGAACCTCAATTCACTCATTGCTAAATGACACACATTTACCAGTTGCCGCCATAGACCCCAGGTTTTCATTGCCCCCTCCATTCACATCCTCCCTGGCTCAGTTGTGTGGTAAGTGTACTTATCCTTCACTTTAGTCTTTGTCATGAAAATTGCAGTGGTCAATGAAAGTTGAATGGAACTAATTTTTCCAGTACTGAGCTTAGGCCAAAGGAAGTCTTGCATTTTTACATTTGCTCTCTTATGCTTTTGCCACCACCTTGAGAAGAACATAACCCAGAGAACCCATTAGTCCAAACAAAAGGAGAAATACTTAGAGAACACAGGTCACAACAGTGAGAATTAAAGCCCTGACGACTGCTACAAACAGATGCAGAGCAAGGAAAATAGCAAGGGTAACAAGGGAGAACAGCCTACAAACACTAAAGTACTCTTTGAGAAAATGAATTGATCTTGGCAAAATGGACAGTCCATTTAAATTTACCACAAATATTTTAAATTGGATTTTGAGAAAATGTGTAATTCTTACCAAAAGCTGTTACCTCTGAACTTTAGAATTCTAGAGGGCTAGAGAAGGAAAGTAGAGTCTTATCATGGAGTTGGGGTAGGCCATGAATACGGAAGGTAAGGTGGTTTATAATATTAATTATTATTATGCTCCAAGTAACCTAAGTTAAAAAAAAAGTGAAGAAAAAAGGTGGAATCACTATGAGATTTTGAGAATATAAGTTTTTGAAAAATTGGAACAAGTGAAAGGGAAAATACACCTTTATGCCTGAGTATTAAGCATATAAATTTTGTATTTCACAGATATTGTTATTTTTTGTCTAGTTTTAATTAGACATTTATTTTATTTTATTCTCCCACTTCCAAAATTTGGCAAAGCAGAACTGCATAGTAAAAAAAAATGATTTAAATGTCCAGGTTCTAAGAGTGCTGTCTTCATTGAGTACTTTTTAAGCAGATATGTTGAAGTAGTAACTTGGATACATGCATTCTCTTATTCAACTGTAAACTGAATAAATGAATTAATAATATTTTAACAAATGTTTCAGGGATATAAAATATATAAAATAGAAAAAATAGATGTCTGTTTGAAACTAGACAAAAAATAACATAATAAATATTTTGTAATTGTAGCAAGTATAACAATAATCCAATGACATACATTAAAATATATGTTTTACTTAAAATTTGATATAATTTGTGTTATAAACTTCATATTGCTTTTAGACCACATTGAAGATAAAAATTCTTCATTATTATTTCATCTATTACAGACTCTTAAGCTTTATTGTTATTAAAGACAATTAAAAGCTTATTTTTAACTCATTCAGCTCAAATTTATAAATATACTGAGGAAAAAGGAGGTAAGTTTAGAAGAGCAATCTCACAGACAGATTTGGAAGAGAGAGGAATCTGTCAACATGGGATCCAGTTAAAGTTAAATAATTGTTTAGCTGTGTAGTAAATGCAGTTTAATTGAGGGAGGTAGCTAAGAAAATGCATTGATCAGAAGAAAAATGTGTGGGTCAAATAATTAAAGTGGTAAAAGCTGAGAGGTAAAGGAAATGATAAATAGAAACAAGTAAATTCCAAAATCATAAAAAGAAAAAACAAGGTTGATTCCAATATATAGAGCTGAAAAGAACGAAATAATAATGGTGTTAAAATATATCTCTTTTGAGAATGAATTCTAAAAGAATCAGGCATACATGCACGTTGAGAGTAATCCTCTTTTCTACTTATCTTGTTCTTCCATTTTTTTTAACATATCCTAGCTCTCTTTCAATATGCCAGTCTCAGGAACACTCTTATCAATTACTCTTATAAGGATGTGGGGAAAAAGTTATACTCATACATTGCTGCTGGGACTGCAAATTGGAGCAGCCAATATGAAAAGCAGTATGGAGAATCCTTGGAAAACTGGGAATGGAACCATCATTTGACCCAGCTATTCCACTCCTAGATCTATACTCAAAGGACTTAAAAACAGCATACTGTAGGGACACAGCCACATCAATGTTTATAGCAGCACAATTCACAATAGCTAAACAATGGAACCAACTTAGATGTCCTTGAGTAGGTGAATGGGTAAAGAAAATGTGATACACACACACACACACACACACACACACACACAATGGAATATTATTCAGCATTAAAAGAGAATAAAATCATGACATTTGCAGGTAAATGTATGGAGCTGGAGAATATAATGCTAAGTGAAATTAGCCAATCCCCCAAAACCAAAGGTTGAATGATTTCTCTGATTTGAGGATTCTGATTCATAATATGCTGTGGGGGTGGAGGTTGGGAGGATTAAATGAACTGTAGATAGGGCAAAGGGGAAAAGGGGAGGGAAAAGAAGAGAGGGGACATAGGGGTAGGAAAGATGGTGGAATGCGAAGGTCATCATTACCCTAAGTACATGTATGAAGACATGAAGAATATGACTTTACTTTGTGTACAACCAGAATATGAAAAATTGTGCTCTATATGTGTAATATAAATTTTAATATATTCTGTTGTCACTTATAACAAATTAAAATTTAAAAAATTTACAACATTTTCAGATCTTTTTGTTAATTCACTTAGGTATACATACATAAAATTCTATATTTTATAAATAACTCAAGGTCAAAAAGATCTATACAAACATTCCAACATAGCAATATTTAAAATTATCTTGAGTTCTTGAGGTGCCATCCTATATGCTTCTGAGACATAGCTACCCACTGTTTATGTATTTTGGGAAAATGTAAATTAATAACCATGTATTCCTGAGTAAGAGTTGATTGATTAAATAAATATTTTTGAACCACATATGATAAATTTAGATCATATAGCCATAGCTTTCTACTGAATTATTGGGGTTTACATCTGTCTTTTTCTGTGTTTTGTAGATGGCCTCATTTCTGAATACTATGTTTCTATTTTTATATTATTTTTGAAGTTATAAATATTTTTATTTCCCCATTTGAATGGCAAGTTTATGATGTTTGAATACTGTTGACTGCAAGTAGTAAAATAGAATTTTGAACATGTAGGGTAGGCAGAATTGTCTGACATTATTATATTCTATGCACATAGAAATCGACTTTGAAGAAAGACTTTAGCTTATGAACTAAATTACAACCTTCAGTCAGTGAATCAGTGGATATTTCAAGGGTTGCAAGAGCCCCAAAGTTCTTCACATGCATCACATTTTCTTATATACTTTTTTTACCCTTTTACTCACTATACCATTACCATCCTGACATTTCAATTTATAGGCTCTTCACATGACACATGGCCAATAGCATTCTCTTATGTCTATCAATATTAGGTTTTTAATGGAGACTTCAATTTCTATTTCAAAATTTCATTTGACAATGGTAATATTAATTTTATGCCAATTAGCTAAAGTTTTCAAATTTCCTTATGCAAAGGTACACAGCTCAGGTCTTCTGCTTCCAGTTTTAATTCTGTATAATATCATTTAACAAAGTATTTTTACATGTTTTTAAATTTCTAGTTTGTATAATTTTATTTTATTTTTTATTTATATTTCAACAATACTGATACATACTTGAAGAAATGCATATATTTAAGGCCTACAATGTGTTTTGGTTATATCTTGTGTATTATGTCCCATAATCAAGATATTTAACATATCCATCATCTGATAAAGTTATCCATTTATGTAGGCGTGTATTATGAGTACTTAAGATAGACTCTCTTGGCACATTTCAGTAAAACTTACAGCTAACTATAAGTACCATCCTGTTTATTACACCTCTATAACTTCTCCGTTGTGTAAGTTAGATTCTCTACACTACTCTCTACCAATAGCTCTCCATTTACCAATCTCCAGACCCTGTCGCTCACCATTGTCTTTCAGCATCAAAGAGCCCTTTCCCATGTCTTCTTGTCTTCATTTTACAAATTATGTTTATATATTTCAAGTTTTTAATCCATCTTGGGATACTTTTTGTTTCTGTTTTAAGATATAAGGATCTAACCTAACTAATTATTTTATATGTGTATAATCAGTTTCCAGACACCATATTATCCTTTTTCCACTGATCGTTCTTAGCACCTTTGTCAAAGATTAGATGAAATGGGCAAGGACCTGGGACCATAATGAGAATACAGCAATATATATTTGATAAAGCATCCTCACATCAATTCAAGAAGACACAAAGACATCTAAAACAGTTACTATCACCTGTGGCAGCACATATACAGGAGTAAAGTCTGCCAACATCTGAGTAGAGAAGCAGTTTGCTCCTGTACAAGTCCAAGTTAGCTGGATTAGGTCAATGTTCAGACTTTTCAGTTTTCTACCTCACTACCTTCTGTCTTTACAGTGTATATTGTATCATTGACCTTAAAATCAGATACTGACTCTTTGTTCAATTTATTCACTTTACAAAGGTATCCAGCAGAGGGAATGATTGAGGGCTGAAACATATGGTGGTAGTAGGTCTGGGTGAACATGGGGATATCATTTATATACGGCATAGCGAGGAAATCAAGACCTGCAAGAATATCAATGCACTGTTAGAATACTAAAGAATAATAGAAAGTCATGAATGACTTAGATCATCTTCCAAGAAGCCCTTTGATTTTTCAAATTTTTTTTTTTTTCTTATTGGAGCACTGCAGTTAAACATAACATTAGGATTCATTTTGATATAATAATACATGCATGGAATTTGTTCCACTTCAGTCCCCGGTACTTCCTATTTCCTTCCACTATTTCCTCCTCATTCCCCTTTCTCTATATTTATTTATGTTTTTAAAATTTATTTATATTTGCCTTTAATTTTAAAAATGTTTGCTTCGTAGATATACGTAGAGATGAAGTTCACTGTGATATACTTATATATGTACATTCAATAATTTGGTTAGCTTCCCAAATTCTTCCCTTTTTCCGATCCCTCCCCCACACTCCCTCTATAGTCTTCCTCTAAGCTGCTGATCTTATTTTTATGGGATGCTCACCCCCACACACACACTTTTTTTTTTTTTTTTGCTATCTACCTTCAATATATGTGAGAAAACATTTGACCCTTACTTTTCTGAATCTGGCTTATTCCACTTAGCATGATATTCTCCAGTTCCATTCATTTACCAGCAAATGCCATAATTCTGTTCTTCTTTATGGCTATAATCAAGGAAATAAGTAATAATAAATGTTGCAGAGTGTGGGTAAAATACTCATACTTGTGAGTGGGACTGTAATTTAGTACAATCATTCTGGAAAACAGGATGGAGATTCCTCAGAAAACTAGGAATTAAACCACCATATGATCCAGTAATCATATTCCTTTGTATGTATCATAAGAACTAAAATCAGATATATTGATGCATTAATGTTTATAGCATACAATTCACAACAACGAAGTTATGGAACAAACACAGTTTCACTCTGGATTTCTGTGCAGTGAAATATGGAAGTACTGTTTGGAGAAGAGATAGCTTAAATAGATAGAAATATCATGTATGATATGTATAAAGTAATTAAATGAAACTGCATATGCATATGTAAATATGTTCTATTTTGTTAATTATTTATCCTATTTTTATAACATTTTTAAATATTAAAAATTAAAGTTTAAAATATAAAAATGATGGAAGTGTGGGGTTGCATGCTTGTTATATCTTTAATTTATCATCTGATTTAAAACCTACATTAATATTTATTCTAATTAAAATTCTAAAGTAAATAATGCTTATCTAACTCCAGAAGTGACTATAGCAGTCAAATACAAAATAAATAAGATTTGAAAACTACTGATTATTACTGTTTTGATGTGGTCTTCTAGTCTTGTAATAAACCATATTCTAGAACTTTGGTCATATTGAGCATCAACTCCTCAAATATTAATTATGGTATATTAATCGGTTTACCCCAAGCATGTTTTTTCTTTCTTTTCTGATTTATTCTATCCCACTGGATTCCATATTGAGGAACAGGCACAAGGTGATGTCTTATCTGATCTTAAAATTGCACAGTAATGAAAGAGCATATTTCATGCTATTCTCATTGCTTATACACACGCCTCCAGTCTTGAAATAATTTTCCTGGATTTTGTGCTAAGCATAGAATGAGGAAAAAAATGTCTCTAGAGAATAACTAAATTAAAGATAGTTCCTCTTTTTATAAGAATTATAGATTTTCACTGAGAATTTCTTTATTTCCCCTCATCAAATAAAATATATATATATGATTGCATGACCATACTTTAGTGTATCAGAATCAGCAACACTGAGGTGTTTAAAAGCACAAACATTTTAACAACGCAATTAGTACAATTTCACCTTTATTCCAAGGTTAGATCTACAGCCTCCACACATAAAAATAAGTCTAGTTAATACACTAATTGTTAAAAAAAATACAGCTGAGGGTAAGATTTTACAGGAAAAAAATGACTGCTTATCCGGATTTTTTATTATTTACTCATTTTAAAATATTAGTCATTTTGTTTGCTGTTTGGAAATACCATGATTTATGGAAATGTATAACAGAAATTTTGGATTAATCATTTTATTTTATAGTTTCTTTGTAATTATAATATTAGCTTTAAAATGACTTCCTGTTCATGTTTTTATTTACTGATAATAAATTTTATATCCTTCTTTCTACAGCCAATTAATTTTGTATTAAAATGGTCTCTTTTATTGAAATTATGATTTTTGAATTTATATTTTACTATAGAATTTTAAACATCTTTTGGGGATTATTTTGATTGCCTATTCCTTATAGGGGGATGAATAAAGTAGAGACAGTTATGTTCCAGCTGCTTTCCAATGTTATATTGTAACTACATGGATCTTCACAGGGAGTCCAAACCCTGCAAAAACAATTTTTCCCTTTCAGCCACAATTGATATTGTTCATTCTTCTTTTGATAACAAAATTATTTATTTCAGCTAACTGAACCTTAGCTAACAAATATGAAAAATGATACTGTAGCATTGATAGTGTATTTCTGGTAAACAAAATATTTCATTTAAATTAATGATTTTATTTTCTTGTTATTGCACAAGGGTTCTTTGCTTTATTCTTTCCAAATCATAAATTTAAATGTGGAGTGCGAAAAACAACTTCTCACAAGGGAAAATGTGATGAAAAGTGTTTTCCTATGCTTTCTTTTTGGATTTCCAAGTGTTTAAAGTATTTTGTTAAAAAATGCCATATTTAAAAGGGAATACTGTGTGTAATTGCTGTATTTCAACTGGTATCAAGGGAGAGAGAGCAAGGGAAGTTAAAAAAATTATTCAGAAGTTTTAATTGAATTATTTTACCTATAGTCTTTTGACAACTTCTAAATAATTCAAAATTGACCCATTTAAGTTTCTGTGCTTAAAAAGTTTACACTCCTGAGTGTAAACTGCTCACGTATAAGCTTAATTTTCAGACAGACAAAAGATGGAGGTGAATGCATTTGGTTGGGAGGTCTATTGTCTATTTTTTCATTTAAAGCCTCACCCGTTCTTTGGAGCACTAGTCTTCCACATCTGCAGGGGAATGTTGTTCTACATAAGAAATTACTCTTTCTTAAAACCCTTTGTCCAAAAATGTGAGACCTACTGCCCCTCATGTGCACAAGTGAAGAGACACGCAAGAAATGGTAAAACAAAACAAACAAACAAACAAACAAAAAAACCAAAAAAAACCAAAACAGTTACTCTAGGCAGAAACAATCTTGAAGAAGAGCCAGCGAACTCTCTTCTAACTACTCTGATGATTTTAAGTTCTCAGATATGAAGAGTGAAAATAAGCAAAGTAGAAAATTGGATTAATAACTGAGTTGGGCCATAGTTCTCTTTTTACTTTATATAGGTTAAGGACAATTTGAAAATAAACTAACTGGATTAGAATATATCAGAACAATGCAATTTTCCTAGGTAAAATGAGTTTCAAACACACAAAAATTTTAATATTGAATAATCTCTCATTACATCAGTGTGCAGAAGAAATAAGCCATTTCTGTATATTTTACCATAATAATCTGAAGCTTTAAACAATTCTTGATATCCACTCACCTCAGTATTTGCCTTTTGTCAGTATTTATCACAAAGAATTGTTGAAATTATCAATGCCGCTTAATATTTTTAATTCATAATTTTATTATGTTAATACATTTTACTTTCCCATATAGACTCCTTCTATACATAATATGTTTTCTTTTTGTTGTTGTTGTTGTCATTAAAAACATTCTCCCATAATCTAATTTGTAGAAAAAAGAAAAACAGAACTTAAAATAAATATCTCCTCCTTTGAAACTGTGATATGACTGGCAAAATCAAAGTAAATTCTTAAATGAAGAAGGGAAGAAAACAGAAAATTAAAACTCAATCAGTGAATCATCAAAAAAAAAATTAAAGTGCCACTAGTGGTATATGAAATAATCAAACTGTAATGTTCAAATAAAATTTTATCTTGGTGTATCTGTTTTCTGATAGGAAAAACTCAAAATGATTCTGCTTTTCTAAGACACCAAAACCCATGAACTCATGATATATTCAGTCCACATAATAGAAGCTCATCCATTCTATACTACCCAAGGCTTTTAGAAAATATAAGAACTATTTGGAATACTCCTAAGGGAATTTTTATTCAAATCAGACATATATAAAAATTTGTTGTGAAGTCAATATTTTTAATTAAATTTAAGAAGTAGAGACTCACTCTTTCCATGTCATTTTCTTGCTCTTATTTTGTATTCGTAATTGATAAACAAGAGTAAAAATCTTGTGGGCTGGGGCTGTTGCTCAGTAGTAAAATTGCTTGTCTCACACATGTGAGGCACTGGGTTCTATCTGCAGCACTACATAAAAATAAATAAATAAAGATATTGTGTTCATCTACAAGTAAAAAAATACTAAAATAAAGAGTAAAAATCTTTTAAAATAGAATCTTAAGATCCTCTTTCAATCCAAGTTTTCCCTACCAGGAATACCCTCTCCTTCGTATACATATCTGGAAAACTTCTACCCTTCTGAAGAATGGGTTGTCAAACCTTTTTCTGAGGCATATGTCTATTTTCAAATTTATTTGCTCTGTATTCCCTTGGAAATCCCTCTAAGTGTTTACTAGAAACAATGGGTATGTTGTAGAATACCCTTCCCATAACCCTTTGCATTACCAGATTGTGGATGCTTTGAAATTTAGAAATTAGTCTTTTTATCTTATTATTTAATGACTAGCAAATAGTGTAGTAGTTGTAATTTAAATTTTTCACATTTGATAAATGACTCAACTAAGAATATGTGATATCAAAAAAAGAATCTGAAGTTCTGAGCAGATTTCTAGAAGATTCTGAATCTATAAATTTCAGGTGAAGAACAATTTTCCATAATTGTGTTTTATCCACTTATCTTTAAGTTGATATATAATCATGTAAGTAGAGGTAAACCTAAAAGTAGAAATAGAAGAATGCTCCATACATAATCCCCAAATTATAGATTCTACAATGCATGATGAATTATTAGTAATGATAGAATAGTAATATAGATATTTCAACTATAATGGGAAATATACATTAAAAATAAGAGTCTTAATTTTTTGTTTATAGATAGAACATTCCATCAACACAGAAATTTCTCTCATACTTTATATATCAGCAATTATTCTCATTTCTAGAGTCCAGGCCCATGAGTTTTTACTGGTGCTAAATAATCTCTGTGTGACTACATAACTTGTTTATGCATTGTCCAGTTGATAGGAATTTATATTTTTTCTTTTAGTTTAGAGTGTTATTAATAAAGCCATTATAAATAAATAAATAAACAAACAAGGAAGGGAGACTTCATTTTTTTCTTTTTTTAAAACTCATTTACTGTAGAAAACTTATTATTTTAAATTTAATCTCTTTGAAGTATACTTAAGTCATTTAAAATAGTTTAATCACCCTCTAGCCAGCTTAAAGATCCAGTAATGTCTTCCTGAGATACAGGTATCATCTCTTGATATCACCAAGGAAGATGAGGACCCGCTCTTCTAGTTTCACTTTCTCCCTCTGTCTTTCTATGTGTATGCATTTCTTTCTTCTGGGCATTGAACCCACAGTATCCTGCATGGCTAGTATTCCCTCTATTATCCAATAAACTATGTCCCTAGTTCCCTAATTTATTTTTTTCTATGGGAAGACAGTGTCAGAAACTTAGCTACACATTGAAAAACTATCTTCTTAAGATGATCCAAGAGGCACAATTCTCCTTTGAATTAGGGTAATTAACAACACAAGTGGTCACCTTATTTAATAGGTGAATTTAAGATGAACTTTTTGTGTGACAGATGGTACCCTCATGTCCTCTTACTTGAGGACTAGATACTGTTCATCCTGAGAACTTATGTGAAGTGGGCTGCATCTGGTTGGATGTATAAAAAGCTAAGATTTCCTTTTGTCTTTGTAATCTTTCCACATTCTGCCTCAATGTTTATTCAATAACAAAACTGTTTTCTATCTCCTCTTTCTTTGTAAAGGGAGTATTTCAGGGTTGGGAGAAGACTTTGTTTTTAGTTATATTTTTTCAACGTGATGCAGAGCTAAATATTATTTCTTGTACAACAGTTTCTATTTATTTGAGTGTCTTTATCTGATTTATATTTTATTTGTTTCAGATTCATTATTTATATTTTATTTGTTTCAGATTCATTATTTAGGTCATTTCTATAGAAGGAGTGAAGAAGTTTGGACAATGGTGTTAACATAGTTTTGCTAAGGAACTGTTTTATTTTGGATTTATTATGAAAGTAAAGATAACCTAATTTGCTATAGAGTCAGATATGAATTGAAGGCAAGAGAGATGTAATGGTAACTGTAGGACTTATGGCTTGAGTAACTAAGAAGACAAATTGCCCTTTAGGGAAATGAAGCTGACCAGAAAGCAAAGAATTTTGAAACAATTTGGAATTTTTATTTTTTATATTCTACTTTATATATTTGGCTTCTAGATATCCACATCTGGCAAGAAGAACATGAACAATCTAGATACATAACTTGGTAGTTACTTACAGATGACATTTGAAAACTAAATCTAGATAAGAATATTTATAGAATCACGATATCAGTATAAAAAGAAAGCAGCTAAATTCTTTTGGTTCAATTTTGACCAAACAGAAAAACTGGAAATATTGACTTGAGCTTCACCCACAAATAAGCAATGAGATAATGACAATGGACAAATCCGCTGCCATTTCTCAGCTTAAAGTTGCAAAGATAGAAAAGTGATCATTAGTCTAATTAAATTTTTAAGAGATGCCCTCTCTACTCTCATGCATGAGACAATGAATAAACCCTCACTGTCAATCATCTGTAGTGTTAAACCATTCTCAATGCTGATCTCAAAGCACCTGAAGAAAATGTCTACTGTGTGCATGGCATTCATTTTTTTTATTTTTTATATGACTGCATTACAATTCGTGTTACACATATAGAGCACAATTTTCCATATCTCTGATTATATACAAAGTATAGTCACACCAATTCATATCTTTATACCTGTACTTTGGATAATAATGATCATCACATTCCACCATCATTAATAACCCCATGGAACCCCCTTCTTCTCCAATCCTTCCGCCTTATCTAGAGTTTGTCTATTCCTCCCATCCTCCCTCTCCCTATCCCACCATGAATCATCCTCTTTATATCAAAGAAAACATTCAGCATTTTTCTGGGGGGGATTGGCTAACTTCACTTAGCATTATCTTCTATCAATTCATCCATTTTCCTACAAATGCCATGATTTTATTCTCTTTTATTGCTGAGTAATATTTTATTGTGTGTATGTGGCACATTTCTTTAAGCCATTCATCTATTGAAGGGCATCTAGGTTGGTTTCACAGTTTAGCTATTGTGATATGTGCTGCTATAAACATTGATCTGGCTGTGTCCCTGTAGTATGCTGTTTTTAAGTCTTTTGGTTATAGACTGAGGAGAGGGATAGCTGGGTCAAATGGTGGTTCCATTCCCAATTTTACAAGAAATCTCCATATTGCTTTCCATATTGGCTACACCAATTTGCAGTCCCATCAGCAGTGTATGAGTGTAACTTTTTCCCCACATCCTTGCCAACACTTATTGTTGTTTGTAGTCATAATAGCTGCCATTCTGTCTGGAGTGAGATGAATTCTTAGAGTAGTTTTGATTTGCATTTCTCTAGCAATGATAACATTTTTTTCACATATTTGTTGATTGATTGTTTATCATCTTCTGGGAAGTGTCTCTTCACGTGCTTGGCCCATTTATTGATTGGGTCATTTATTGTTTTGGAGCTTAGTTTTTTGAGTTCTTTATATACCCTAGTGATTAGTGCTCTATCTGATGTTTGAAGGGTAAAAATTTGCTCCCAAGATGTGGGCTCTCTATTCACCTCACAGATTATTTCTTTGGCTGAGAAGAAACTTTTTAGTTTGAGTCCATCCCATTTAATGATTCTTGATTTTAATTCTTGTGCCACAAGAGTCTTAATAAGGAAGTTGGGCCTAATCCCACATGATGGAGATTAGGGCCTACTTTTTCTTCTATTAGATGCAGGGTCTCTGGTTGTATTCCTAAGTTCTTGATCCATTTTGAGTTGAATTTTGTGCACAGTGTCAGACAGGAGTTTAATTTCATTTTGTTGCATATGGATTTCCAGTTTCTCCAGCACCATTTGCTGAAGAGGCTAGCTTTTCTCCAATGCATGATTTTGGCAACTTTGTCTAATATAATTGTAATTTTGTGGGTTAGACTCTATGTCTTCTATTCTGTACCATTGGTCTACCAATCTGTTTTGATGCCAATACCATGCTGTTTTTGTTACTATTGCTCTGTATTTTAGTTTAAGGTCTGGTATAGTGATGCCACCTGCTTCACTATTTCTGCTAATGATTGCTTTGCTATTCTGGGTCTCTTATTTTTTCAGATGGAGTTCATGATTGCTCTTTCTATTTCTATGAGGAATGTCATTGAGATTTTGATCAGAATGCATTAAATCTATATAGTGCTTTTGGAAGATGGTCATTTTGATAATATTAATTCTGCCTATCCACAAGCATGGTAGATCTTTCCATCTTCTAAGGCTTTCTTTGATTTCTTTCTTTAGGGTCCTGTAGTTTTCATTGTATAGATGTTTCACGGCTTTCATTGAGTTGCTTCCCAAGTATTTTATTTTTTTTTTTTGAGGCTATTGAAAATGGGATAGTTTTCCTCATTTCCTTTTCTGAGGATTTGTCACTGATATACAGAAATGTCTTTGATTTATGGGTATTGATTTTATATCCTGCTACTTTGCTGAATTCATTTACTAGTTCTAGAAGTTTTCTGGTGCATGGCATTCTTTACTGATGTTTTAGCAAATAGATTTGAATTTAACTAAACATTTTTCTTCATCATCGTGATATGTGTTGTTAACACAATAAATAGCCTATGTATATTTTGTATTCAAAAAATAGATTTTTATATTGTTCATTATTCTGGCTTTTTCCAGAATTATCAGTTTATACATTTTAAACACTATATTTTATTTTACTTTTACACACTTACATTGCAGCTTACATGAGTCATGTACTATTAAGTTCAGTTTTGCATTTAAACAGTTGTTAAATATTTGAAGATGGTAAATATTCTAGTATACACATTTATAAAAATGGAAGATCAATTCAAATTTTGAAGTTTTTTTCATTGATTGAATAGAAGTTCTCAATTTTAATTACTATTCCTAGTTGAATTTTTTTTTTCTTTCAATGTGGAGATATATCTATATTTGAAAGCAACTAGACCACAATTTAATGAGTGTACAATATTTTAATTAAATATTCAAGAAATATCTAAATTAATTTCATATAAGCTCTGACTCTATAAATCTCTCTATAAATCTATATCTTTAGGACATAGAACTTTCTCTATTGGTATTCTTTTTAAAGTAAATTTATTTTACTGATATTTTATCTCTCCCATCAAAAATCATTCCGGCACATTGTAGGCACTCTTACTGACATAATTGAATAAACAGCAAATACAAATTGAAAGCCTACTTTTTTACCAAGCAAAGTGATATAGATGTTAGGCATACACATGAACTCTGCTAAAATGTGATATTAATTATATGATGCCAGATCACCAGGAATTGGATTTTCCTGTTTCTTTATCAGAGCATCAAATTATAGTTCACAATGTTACTAAGGGTGTCTGAAGAATTTCACAGAAATTTAGTGCCATTTTCTAGACCCCTTCCTAATCTGATTACCAGAAAATATTTGCCATGAATATTTTATTATGCTGGTGCAGTGGATTTTTTAATATAGCCTTTCTTCATGCATGATTCCTTCCATGGTACATGTTTGCCCTAATCCTTTTTCCATCCTCACAATTTTGAAAAGAAAATTAATGCATTATTTTTTTCCTCCACAGTATTTCTCACTTGGCTGGTTTCCAGCAGCAGAACAGGAGCTCTCAAGGATTAATTGAGGAGTGAATCATGCTCTGCAGAAACGAGGAGACCCTAAGTGGTATTAATTTATCAAACGCAGTTACATTGCTGCAGTAAGAGTCAAAGGCTACTTTAAAAAGATAATTAAACTAGGATCAGTATCAGGTATAGGGAAATACATAAATGTACAAGTCCTCTCTTTGGTATCTTTCCCATACCATATTATTGGCAGAAAATAACTAAGAATAGGATCCCCATTTTGCTAAAGTATCTTAGTCTTTTGAGAAAAAGTTAAGTATTTATCATTGTCATTAATTTTAATGATGTAAACATATATTAAGTATTAGAGAGTTAATTATATGTATTTCTATTTCATTTTATAGTAGATTTTGTATGCTAAGCATTATATTTGTTTCTAGTGCACATAGTGTGTGTATGTGTGTGTGAATGTGTGTGTGTCACCTGAGATCAGAATTTTTATAGCTATTTTGGTAATATTTAATAATAACATTTAATAAATAGTTAATAGTTAATAATAAACACAAAGTCATTCCATAATTTACTAATTTTAATTTTTGTGCCAGAATTGGTTGTACAATTACTTATTTGGCTGCCTCAGAACTTAATTTAGAAAGTGGTTAAAAAAATCGTTACATACAAGTCCTTGTTTATTTAACTAAATATACTTTATTCAGTGCTATTAATTCTTGATATAGGAATCATTATCAGTTGTGTGACTCTATTTTGATACCTAATAAACAAAAATTCATTAGTTAGCTCAAAGGACATTTTCCTGGTTTTAATCACTTAATATATTTTCAATATTTACTAAGTAAAAACTACTTAAACTAATTTTATGTTTCATATCATAACCACACTCAAAAGTTTGAGTCACAGTTGTAAAACACAAATATTTATATATTAATTAATACTCTACAAAAGAGGAATATTAATGACTAGTAAACTCACTACATTATGCTTGATATGTTTTGTTTTAATAAGCTACTTTTTAAGTTGTATTTTTCTGTCAGTGAAATGTTCACAAAACATAAAATAACCAATGTGGAAAATTCATTTTCATTTTAAAATACATTAATAACTTTGATTTGAGCTTTTACAGACTTTCCTAAAACTTGAATCAGAATTTCTCCCTTTTTTCCCCTCCTCTACAAACTTTTCAGAGGGCTATTAGGAAAAAAAATCTAGTAGTCTCTAACTTTATTAGGTCTTCAGCCTTGGTTTTTATTCTTTTTTTTTATTAAATCTTTTAAAAATTGTAGAGGGACACATTACCCTTATTTTGTTTATTTTTATGTGGTTCTGAGGATAGAACCCAGTGTGTCACACATGCTAGGCAAGCAGTTTATCTGAACTACAATCCCAGCCCTACTCTTTGTTCTTAACTATCAATCTCAGACTTCCATTTATCTTTTCTGAATATCCACAGCTTTTTTTTTAAAGAGAGAGAGAATTTTTTAATATGTATTTTTTAGTTTTCAGTGGACACAACATTTTATGTGGTGCTGAGGATCCAACACAGCGCCCCACGCATGCCAGGCGAGCGCATTACCGCTTGAGCCACATCCCCAGCCCTCCACAGCTCTTTTAGGAGCTTGTTTTAACACTAGTCTCAGAGCACAACCTAACATACCATATAAAATCTACAAGAAATTTTACCATCAACCAATGTGTCCTCACTTGCACTGTAGTTAATTCTAACTCCAGTAGATGAAACCCCCCAGTGAAATCACTAACACTCCTAATGGAGCTGCCTCAGTGCTAATCTGTTTAACTCTCACTTCAGCATCCCCTCCTCATTTTCCCCACAACCTGAAAATATGCTGATGCTTACCTCATATTCATCTCATAATCATTTCTTGACCTGATGTTGCTTTTTAGCATAGTATTTTCAAAATTTTTGCAAAAATTAACATTTATCAGGTATATCATACAAATGCAGACAATAAATTTCATGTAAGTTTAAATGTTCAGTGTTGAAACTGAAAAACAAAATACAATTATTGAAAATGAAAAGAACTATTAATAGTCTCAACAGATGAGGAAGTTGAAGTTACTTGTAATCTTTTCTAAGCTCTCCACATCTGCATTGTTGATGAAAGGCTTAAAATATTCATCTACCTTAACCTTTAGTAGTTTTCTTTGCTTACTCATTATGTATAATAAATTGGAATATTCTAACTTATAATTATCATTCGTATGGAATAGCAGGAAGTGCTTGACAGTTTTGTCAGGCAATTTAAGATGTTGGATTGAATATAGACTCAAAAATTATGAAGTGATTTCTCACTTGTCAAGGAAAACTTACATTGCACTACTTCCTGGAAATTAAACAGCTAGAGTCACAAAATTCATATTCCCAGAAAGTCATGAAGAATAACATTTACAATAACAAAAATGCTTCTTTTCCTAACTGTAAAGTCAAACCACTTACATACAAGTAGAAGAATAAAATAAAATTAATATTTTCCTATGTAGCTAGTGGAGCATGCTATTTTAACAAAATATTATATGAACATTTATAATAAGCAAATAAAATTGCCCATGGCAAATATTTAAATAAGCAGAAATCTGAGACATCAACAATGAAATAGTAAGCATTTTAAGAGTTAAATCCAGGAAAATTAAAAGAGGTTTCTTAGAAATAAACTACCAAGATTCCCTTAATTATGAAATTAAATGTCCTAAATAGAAGTCTAAATTTAAATAGCATTTACCCTGATCAGAACTATACTAATATTTTAGGTTTCCAAGGTAATCTTATTTCAAAATAGTCTTCATCTTTCTAAGTGGTGCTTTCTACAAAATATAATTATATATTCAAAATTATTGTATGTCATGGGCTGAAGATATCTTAGAGATACTGCAGCTTTATGATATATGATTTCAACTAAGATGTCAAAAATCCAAATTGAACTATTTAAAGTGTTCAGTTTCTATTTATACTCACTGAAGTTTATTTTCAGTGTTCTAGAACTGTCACTGTTTTCAAATCTAGAAGCTGGTTATATTTTGATATTGGCAATTCAATGCCTATTTTTGATTAAATTAAACTTTGACAATATTTTGTTTTACAGGTATAGTTGTTAAATTTACTGCATGACATTTTACATAATTTTTACAAATCATAACAAAATCTCAATGCCAATATCTCAATGATTGTATCATCTGAATCAGTTTGCTCTTCCCAAGAACTATTGAAATATCACTTTTATCATCCAGTCATGGCATTTCTCTCTGTGGTAAAATATTCCAGGCACTAAAATAAAGAATATATATTGCTGAAATATTTAAGTATGGTAATCTGATTGAAATGTTAAATTTTCTGTTTATTGGCTTTATTAATGTCATGAAATCTAATCACATGTAATCCGCCATATGTAAAACAAATAAGAAAATAAGAAAAAATCAGCAACAGAAATAGCCCACAGTGATAGAAGTTACTTCCCCTTGAATGCCTTACCAGTTTGAGTTTTAAAAATTCATATTAAAATGAATGGTTTTGATTTCATATTAAACAGTACTCTAAAAATCCCTATACCCTCAGACAGAGATTTGACCAAAGTCAATACTAAATTAAAATCAGGCACCATGTTACTTACTGATGATCATGTTTTCACAATAAGGTAAAATTTGTTCTGTATTTTTGTACAATCTCTATATGCAAATGAATGATCTTCCTTGCTGAACTCACAGGTGGATTTCCATGATTACCAAGTCCAACCCTTCTTTACTAGTCATGTCTCTCTGATGACAGTAACTAGGATTACAGTAGTGTATGTGTGAATGCATGAGTTACACCATGAGCCAATTTCATTATTCGAAGATCACTGGTTTCATCATTGGTCACATAATATTTAATGATTGCTCTTGTAAAATATATCATTTTGTGGTCGTAATTATGTGCATAATCTAATGAAGAAATTTTGTCTCTAATAATATATTTTAAAAAATTGTTTTTTATTGGTTGTTCAAAAGATTACAAAGCTCTTGACATATCATATTTCATACATTAGATTTAAGTGGGTTATACACTCCCATTTTTATCCCAAATACAGATTGCAGAATCACATCGGTTACACATCCACATTTTTACATAATGCTCTATTAGTAACTGTTGTATTCTGCTACCTTTCCTATCCTCTACTATCCCCCCTCACCTCCCCTCCCATCTTCTCTCTCTATCCCATCTACTGTAGTTCATTTTAAAATCACAGATTATAAATAACATGCAACATTTTAGAGATAATAGAACTTTAATCTTACACTATGCTAGAACTGCCATATTTCATAGAGGTTCTATAGTTTTCAATAATTTTTCTTTTATAGGGAAAAATATTACATTTTTACTAGAGTATTTTTTTTACTGTTTAAGTAAATCAGATAGCTTGAAGACATTATTACAGCATTAAATACCTAAGACAAATGGAAGTACAAATTTGCTAAATTAAAACCATAAAAATCATTAAAAAAACTGAAGAAATGGATTGAATTGATATAGTGGTATTTGGGAATATGTCATTTTTTTCCTCATTTATAGATCAAATGATATAAAAATAAAATTAATAATACGATTTGGGTAAGAGAAATTAATTCAGTTGATATTAAAAATGATATTTGAAATACAAATCAATACAGAAGCCCAATTACAAAGATATGAAAAATCATGTGCATGTGTATGTGCATGTGTGTGTATGTATATAAATATATATGTCTTTATACATCTCTATATATATCTTTATACATCTATATATCTATATCTATATATATCTATATGTATATAGGTCTATGTATACTATATATCTCTATATATATTTATATCTATACCTAGACATATATATCTATTATATATCACTCTCTCCCTCTCTCTCTCTCTCTCTCTCGAGAGAGAGAGAGAGAGAGAGAGAGAGAGAGGGAGAGAGAGGGAGAGAGAGGGAGAAAGAACCACAGAAAGAGAAGGCAAAAATGTCAGAAAAAATATTTACTACCTAATGATTTTAAAACTTTCTAAAGTGCTACAGTAATTCAAAAGACTGTGAAATTAGCAGTTTAATAATTAACATGAAAACTTATTTCCAACACAAAAATTTACCTTAAGTATATTTGTGCTGGGTGTGTTCATGAATGTCTGTAATCCCAGTGGCTCTGGAGGCTGAGGCAGAGTATCTTCAGTTCAAAGCCAGCAGTCTTGGCAAAAAAGGAGGTTCTAAGCAAGTCAGTGAGACCCTGTATCTAAATAAAACACAAAAATGAGCTGGAGATGTGGCTCAGTGGTTGACTGCCCCTGAGTTCAATCCCCCATAACCTCCCCCCAAAAGAAAATTGGTATCATCCTTAATTTATATCAGATAAAACACCTAAAAGTTGGTATATTCAATCAGTTGGATATTACTTAATGATACAAAGAATTAACTACTGAAATTCACAACAATGTAGATAAATCTCAATAGCATTAAACTAAATAAAGCAAAAAGCCACAAATGATAGATTTATTTCACTTAAATGAATTCTTTTCTACTTATTTGTAGTTCCCAAACACACACACACACACACACACAAAAAAAAAAACCCTAATTTATGTTGATAGAGAATAAGATTGTTCTCTGTATATAAAGAATAACAGGAGGAGTTAGAATAGAATTTCTGAGGTTATAAAAATGTTAGATATCTTTATTGTAGTAGTGGTCACACAAGGGTGTGACCATATAAAAATTAATTAAATTTAACTCAATGTGTTTACTTCATTGGTTATACATGTAATTGCTATATGAAAAAAATATAATAGAGCAAGACTTAGGTGCAACACAGTCACAAATCCAATAAAATCAATATTATCTAGCCTTCTTCTTTTAAATTTTTAAAAACTGTTTTTATGTAGGAATCTTCACAATAGATTTTGTTCTCAGTAAAATTAGAATTCTATAACATTTTCTCATTCTATTCTTTTTTATTATTATTAGAAACAGAGCCAGGTAGAAAATCAGTAAGGCTTTCTTTCTTTCTTTCTTTTTCTTTTTCTTTTCCTTCTTTCTTTCTTTTTTTTTTTTTCATATTGGAGATCAAACCCAGGGCCTAATGTAAGCAAATCAAGTGCTCTATCTTTACCTATGCCCACAGTCCAGTAGTCATCTTTTAGTAAATACTAAATATCTTGCTATTTCATATCCAGTATAGTATATACATGAATATACATGTATAATTTTAATAATTTTATTATGTTAATATTCATGCTAGATATATTTTGTCAATTAACAGCACAGTAATGGAATCAAATCATCATTTATGAAATTATTAACCAAGTATTTGTGAAAATACTTTTTAATTAATATAAAGATTCCCTATTAACTAAAATTAACTAAAGTTATAACAGAACAACATTGTATGCAATCTTTCTTTTCACATGGAAAAAATTTACAATTAGAGTCATAAAAAATAGTATGTCACAACTTGTGGAAATACATGGCAATAAATTTGGAATGATTTTTTTTCTTATGAAGCTCCCAAAATTCTTACAGTTCTCTTACCTGAATTTCATGAGCCATCAGAGTTCTACAAATTTGTTTGTAATGAAAAGCTACTCTACTACAATATATGCTTCATATAATAACCTTTCTCATCCAATCCATTGAAAGAATTTTGTGATTGCTATTCACTTTATCTTTCATCTATTTCTCTATGAAGTTCATTATTACTTTAGTTCCTTTCATCTTGCCAATAAAATTTGCTGCTTTGTGCCAAATTTAAAGGCCAATTTGTATGCCCTGATTTTAATAGGCCACTTTTCTGTATTAGTCACTGTTGATCTATATTTCCTTCTTGAAAATTGACTCTATAGGTCTGTGTGATGCCTTACTCATTCAATATCTTTAATCATTTCTTTAGTCCCATCTTGCATAAATTATTTTTATTAACCCATAAAGACTTATATGTTCATTTTCTATGCTCTTCAAATAACCCGATGTTACAATAGCATGTGATAATATAGAGTACTGGCATCTTCCTTTTTCAACATAAGGGGAAATTTGCTCACTCATCTTTGCATTCCCAGTACTTGAGACTTTTTACAAATTTAGTAGTCATGTTCTTAATTAATGAGTAATGAAGATAGAAGAATAATTCAAAAATAATATCCAACATTATATATGATGTTTAATAGCAGGCTATTGGAAAATGATGAAATAATGATTTGAAATCTGGAATTGTTTTTTGTAGATTTGATAGTTTTTTTCCTTGTTGCTTATGAAGGCTTCTACTCCATAAAGAAAGCAATCAAAAGAGAAAAAAAGATAACTTACAGAAAGGGAGGAAATATTGGCTAACTATATATCTGGTAGGGAGTTAAAACACAGAATATGTACAGAACTCAAAAATTCCAACCACAACATAACCAAAATATTCTTTCATAAATGGGCTATATATATATGAGCAGATACTTCTCAAAAGACATATAAATGGTCAACAGTGTGAGGGAAAAAAATGCTTTACATCACTGTGAGGAAAATGTGAAATAAAACCAATACCACAACGAGATACCACCTCATTCCAAGATATAGTAAATATTATACAAAAACAAAAGACAGATGAGAATGTGGAGAATTGTTGGTAGGAATACAAATTAGTATAGTCATTATAGAAAAGAGTAGAGAAGTTTCTCTGAAAACTAAAAATAGAACTACCATTTGAGCCATCAATCTCACTCAATACAAGGTATATACCCAAAGGAAATGAATTTAGAATTTTGAAGGGACTTCTGCACTTCCATTTTATTGCAGAATTGTTACAATATAACTAACAATAATGTATATCTCAAAATAGTTTTTTAAGACTGAGAATTGAATACATTTTCCATAAAAGCATAACAGAAGTTGAAGATGATCGGTATTCTAAATACACTGAGTTGATTATTACCTCATGTATTCTTGAATCAAAGCAACACTTTGTACCTCACAAATATGGGCAAATATTTTGTTCTGCCAATCAAAAATAAAATTACTTGACAAAAATAAGTGAATACAAATTAAACTAGAATTAGTAGAGGGGAAAGCATTCAATTTAAAGACAAGAATATATAAAATATGAAGAGAAATACAAGTATTTTATAGTTAAAAAATAGTTATGATTTTGTCCCTGTGCAATAAGTAATTATATATATATATATCAACTTAGAGAGGACATAATTCCAAAATATTTACTCAAGCATGCAGAGATATTGCTATGAATATATTTTAAAAGAAGAGACTGATATTTAAATCAACATATTTGACCACTCTCTACTGCACCCAATTATTTAGAGGCCTTAGGAAAAGAACTATTCTCTCCAAAGAAAACAGACTTCTGCTTACAGAGGACCTTCAGGCATGAACCATAATATTGTCTGTGTTTTAGTGTTTCCAGGGCTATTTTATAGTCCTATAATACACTATGATTAAAATTTTAAAAATTATGTTATTTTTTGCACTGTTACTAATTGTATTTGAATGACTTGAATGATATCAGCATAGTTTTAAAATTTTTTGACAAAGAGTTTTAGAAAATTTTCAGGTTTTTATTGCTGAGTAGTGGTAATGCATTGTGTACACATATCACATTTTCTTTTATATATTTATCTTCTGATGAGCAGAGTTGTTTTTTTTTTTCCATTCCTTGGCTATTGTGAATAGTGCTGCTATAAACATGGAAGTGCAGATGTATTTTGTGTGAGGCAAGCACTCTTGTGCATGTGAGGCAAACACTCTAACAACTGAGTTATATCCTCACCCATAAATGTCTTTTGACAATTTCATTTTGTTTGGACAAATATCTACTAGTGAGAATGCTGAATCATATGGTGATTCTATTTTAAATGTTTTGCATAATCCACATATTGTTTTCCATAAAGGCTCTAATAATTTACATTTCAGCAAATAGTGTACAAGGTCCCCAACCCTTCCAATAGAACGCTGTGAAGGTGTTGATTCATTCCTTCATGTTCCAGCACTTTATGCCTCTTCATTTACTACTTACTCAGAAACCTGTGTTCATGTCTGATGAGCTGTGGCTTTCTTATATCCTATTGGTCACTATAGCTCTGCATATATGAATGTCTTTCTAGATCCCCTACATATATTGGAGCTTTTCTAAGCCCCCTATCCATATCTCATTCTTGAGACTATTTTATTATTTGGAAGGGCAGGTATAGTCTCTTGTTTGTACCAACTGTTTTTCTTTCCACATGCACCTGTAATGTTCAAGAAGCTCAAGATAAATGGGAAAGCATACCTTTTTAATGAATAAGGAAACTTGAATTAAGATGGCAATGAAGTTAAGATTGCTTAAGTTAAGATTGCAATGAAGTCCTTATCCAAATCATCTACAGATTCAATGCAAATCTTTGTCAGAAACCCAATTGACTTCAAAATTGGCAATCTGATCCTAAAAAGCCTATGAAAATGCAAGGGATTCAGTATATCCAAAACAATATTGAAAGAAAAGAATAAACTTGAAGAATATGCATTTTTCAATTCTAAAGTATACCACGAAGGTGCAGGGAGCAACAGAGTATGGTATAATTAAAGTTTAGAACCAAATCCTTGTCTTTATTCTTAATATATATATATATATATTTTTTTTTGTTGTTGTTGTTGTTTGTTTCAGTGCTGGGGATTGAACTAAGGGGTTTGCACATGGTAGGCCAGTGATCTACCACACATGTGACAATATGCAAAATAAAACAAAATGTATATCTCCACAAGAATATGTACATAAATGTCCTTGTCAGTTATTAAGTTATTTTTATAATGATAAATTATTATTAATAACAAAAAATGTAAAAACCATCCAGTGACTATAGCATATTGCACACGGTATGCTAAGCATAAGAAACCTGATACAAAAGACTATTTACATATTTTATGATTTTATTTACAGGCAATGTCCAGAGAGGAAAATCGAGGGACAGAAAAGTAGTGGTTTCCTGAGGTTAGGGGAGAAAATGATAGTGACTGTTAATTGGTGTGACATTTCTTTTGGGATGATGAATATGTTCTAGAATTAGATTGTGGTAAAGATGATCCACTTTGGTAAACATACATAGAACCACTAGCTTTTAAATTTTTTTAATATTTATTTTTTAATTGTAGTTGGACACAATACCTTTAAATTATATATTTCTATGTGGTGCTGAGGATTGAACCCAGGGCCTGGCTAGTGCTCTACCACTGATCCACAACCCCAGACCCTAAATATTAGATTTTAAAAGGATTAATTTCATGTTGTGTAAATTGTACCAGTACAGTTTTTATTTTTAAAAAGTGAGTAAAAGAGAAAAGTTTGTGTGTGAACTGAGTGGAAAAATATCTGTGCAGTAAGCATGGCTGCAGCTTTAGCTCTGCTATCACTCATCCCTGTGCAGATGTAGTTGAGGTCTGTTGCATCTTGGATCAACAATGTCTTGTGTGGAAGTGATGCATGATTTCAATCTGAGAGACCAATGAGAGGCTTTAGCAAGTCTTAGAAACAAGGAAAAAAAACACAGAAAAGACAACGTATGTCTTTTCCTACTTTTCTACCTCAAGTTCTATCTCTTCCTGTGATGGAGGACCACTATATCTCAGGGACTGAAGATATACAGCAATCAACCTGCCATCAAGCAGCTGGCTTTTTCTCCTAGGCAATGTTGTTGAACTAAATATTTAGCTCACTCCTCTTCTTCTTCTTCTTCTCCTCCTCCTCTTCCTCCTTCTTCTTCTTTTCATGAGATGGGATGTAAGTTTTCTTTGATGAACTGTGGCCTAGAATTTTTTCTTTGCCATCTCAGTGCTGTATTCTTTATTGTAGAGGGACTGACTACAATAGAGATATTTCTCAGGTATATTTGGCAGCTAACTGTCAGTTCATTTTTACCCATGAGAAGAATCAGTAGAAGATTGGAAGGCAGTATGTGCTATTCTCTATGTGACACAGCATTTCTGGCAGTAGTTGAATTAGTCATATAGAACCAGCTTTCACTATTCTCACTAATTTTATAGTTTATGTTGGATAACTTCAGGCTTTGATCTATAATATATAATAGTTCTTTTCAGCCTGCTTTTCTAGTGTTGTTAATTTCTGAGTCGCCTTACTATTTCCCGATAAGATTATAAATCCACCCATTATTTATTTAAGCAAAATATCTGCATTAAAATCCTTTAAGTATTAAATATGTTTGATTTCTGATTAGAAACTGTCCATATGTAGTCCCTATACTCCCTATAGTGGATAGAAATATTTTGAGTATGCACCAACTTCAATTATTTATAAGAAGTAATTATTTTACCAAAATATTGTGAACATTTACAAAATCCAACAAATGAATACATTAGGACAGTTTTACAAACGTGAATGTAATATGAGGTTTGCAGTTTTCATGTTTTGCAGAAGAAATATTCTTTGAACCATGCAGGCCTTTAAATGCAAGTAAAAATAAATGAGTTTCACAACACATGAATAGTGTCTTCTGGAATCTGACACAGATTTTTTCAAATCTGGAACCCTAAGAGATGTCATTCAAAGTATTTGTCATATAAAACTGGTCACATCTCCAACCAATCATTTAGTATTTCACAATCATTCTTTTTGCTCTTTTGTCCTTTCTATCATTTTCTGCATAAAGCACATATAAGTATGCAGCATAATTTGAGGAGAAAAGCATTTTGCAAAGCTTCTGAAACAGGGGATACAGTACACCAGTTTCTTTTTGGGAGTTTTGGACTCTGCAATATACAAAAGGGGGCATTATAACTGAACACTGCATGTTTGCTAATGACTTGAATTAATTAGTATAAATTAAATAGTATAAGACTTGTTTCCCTTTTTCATTTTCTCAGGAACCTCTATTATAATTATTTGCAAATATGGCCTTTGTTTTGATGTACTTTTCCAAATTATAGTCATTCTCTATGCTAAAGTTAAGGAAAAGTACATGTGTTTTTTGTGATAATATAAAATTATTCCTTGGACTGCTTTATTTCCATGACTTGGGTCTCATAATGGAGGAAATGACTAAAAATTATATTAAGGAAGAATTCTAGTTTCTCTCATGGAACTCAATAATAAAAAACTATAAATATATTTGCTAAATGCCATTGTAATTCATAAAATAACAATCAATTCTACTTACAGCTGCATTGTACAGTGATTTTGATGATTCTGTTCATTTAAGCTAGTATTTTAGATACCACTATCATTCAGGCTTTACTTCCAAAGCTATAAGATAAAGTAAAATGAAATCTTTGTTTACTTTTGTTTAAAATCCCATAATTTCCAAAATCATTATACCAAGAAATGGACATTAAAGAGTGCTATCTGAAAAATATTTTTGGCATTTCTTCTTCTTTTACAACTCAATATTATTTGTTGTATTGTTCACAGAACTTTCAAACCATCTTCCAATAAATATTGAGCCCCACTTAATCAGTATATTTCATCATGTTTACAGATTAAACTAAATCTAACATATATATTTAATTAATTTCATCATTACAAGAATATTTCAAAATGTTGTAAGATGTCTTTAAATAAAATTTACTCAAGCAATGTGTACATGTTATAATTTAAAATAAGTATATATTAGTAACACATATCTCCATCTAAGTCTACTTCACATAATCAATTATGGCATTTAATCATAAAGTTCAGAACTGAAATGTAGCTTAAAATATAACAAAGTCACTTTAGTATAAATTACAACTTATTTCCATGGGT
The DNA here is from genome assembly GCF_048772815.1 of Callospermophilus lateralis. Taxonomy (NCBI): domain Eukaryota; kingdom Metazoa; phylum Chordata; class Mammalia; order Rodentia; family Sciuridae; genus Callospermophilus; species Callospermophilus lateralis. The sequence continues at coordinate 93,542,508 of NC_135310.1, read as the reverse complement.
TAAATTTTAACTTTAGGTTTTGGATCTGTGGCTTCATCAAATCAGAACCTAATTTCTTCAGTCTCAGGATATAGAAGAAGAAGGAAGGGGTTAAAATCTTCTGTGGTGATCAATCACATAAGAACTACATTGGATGTTCTGCTTTTATATCATGGATCCTTTCATCTAAGTAGTACTGCCAAGCTATTGCTGTCTTTCTTCAAATATTCTGTCTTCAGAGAAAAGAAAAAGGATTCAAATATAATATAATATAAACCTAAAATCTTAGAAAGCAAGGGGTAAGTTATTGTTAATTTAAGAATGAATTTTTTTCTGAGAATAAAAATAATTATTCAACAGTTATGGAAACACATTGAAAATGCTCAACTTTAAAGTTAAAATGGTCCATAATTTTCTCCTCTACATCCACAAAGTGTCACTTGTGTAAATCATTAGTGTATTCATTGCTAATTTATGTGTAAGTTATAAAAATTAATAGGTTTTTAAAGAAAATTAACTTCACATGAATCATTATCAAATGAATATTACTCAAGAGCCACTAAAAAAATGCTTCAGAGTGTGCCAAAATAAAATAATGATGCAATTAAGAGGATGTCCTCCATGTTTTAAAAGACAATGAAGAAATCAATTTGTTCTAAGGTGATCTAAAAGAAAAATTTATTCAGAATATAATTTGTTTTCCTATTAATAGAAAGCAGAGCATCTTATTCTCCAGTTTTCCTTCAAGTTTTCAAAAAAAGGGAAAGTGAATTTGAAACACAAATGCTTAAAAATTAATATATTTTATATATGAATATAAATCATAGTGAATTATTTACATATTACAAATAACTATTTTTACAAAATTATCTAATTTTGAAGTATTATAAAAATGAAAATTAGTAAGCACAAATGATGAAATTATGAAGAAAAATGGGACATGTTTAGGTATTTATGCATTCAAAAATAAATAATTGCTGATTCATATGACAGTTCCAGTAATAATCTTTTGAGGAATATCAATATTGCTTTTCAAAGTGGTTGTGTACAGTCCCATCAAGAATATATGAGTTTTCTTATATTTCCACAACCTCACCTATTGTGTTCTTGATGTTTTACCATTCTCCCTAATATTAGATGAAATTTCAGTGGAGTTTATACTTTGCCTTTCCCTGATTGCTAATGATTTTGAACATGTTTTCAAATTCTGACTATTTTCATTTATTCTATTGAGAAATGTCTATTTAGATCATTTTGTATTTATTAATTTTTTTAGTATTGAGTTTTTAAGTTTTATTTTAATCTTATGGATATAAATCTTCTGTTGGGTTAGCAGGTAATAAGGACTCTCTCCCATTTTGTAGGCTCTTTCTTCATGCTCTTATTTGTTTTCTTTGCTATGTGAAAGCTGTTTAATTTGAAACCATTTCACTTATTGATTTTGGTTTTATTTCTTGAGCTTTAGCTATTTTAAAATCAATGTACTATAAAGATACATGCATACCTGATCTCTTAGCAAATTCACAATAGTCAAGTTGCAGAACCAGACTAGGTGACCATCAAAAGACAAACTGATGAAGAAAATGTGCTATATATATACAATGTAGTTTCACCCAGCCAACCCATAAAAGATAAAGTTACGTCATTTGCTGATAAAATGGATGGAACTGGAGAACATCATGCTAAGTAAAATAATAGGACTCAGAAAGCCAAGGGCTGAATGTTTTTTTCTCTTATGTGGAAATTAGCAATTAAAATTAGCGATTAAAAAGGTGGGGTGGTTCTCAGAATGGTGGGGGGCAATAGGGAAGAATAAATTACTTTTTATGGGTACAGGAGAAGGGAGGGGAGGGGATGACTGCATGACTGATGTGATTATACAACATGTATAATCAGAAAAATGAGAAATTATACCACATTTATGTATGATATATCAAAGTGAATAAATGCATTCTACTGTCATGTATCACTAATTGAAACAAATAAAAAAATACTTAAAATATGAGGGATCTCAGAAACATCTAAAGAAGAACAGTGGAGTGAGGGCAGGTGATGGAGAGGAAGTGAGAAGGGATGGGAAATGGTAAGAACCACAGACTGAAATTGACGAAATTATGCCATATGCATGTGTGAATATATCACAATGAATTTCATATTTACGCATTAGTATAATGCAACAATTGAAAACCATAACTAATAATAAGAAGAAAGACCAGTAGCGTAGAGGAAGGGAATCAGGGAGAGGGAGGACAGGAGACAAAGCAAAAATACTGTAGATTTAAGTGAGCAAATTGCATTATAAAAATTATAAACATATTAAAATAAGCGCTGCTATTATGTATAACTGTAATGCACTAATAAAAGCACTAAAAATAACATAATATGTTTGTGCTTTGAACTAAACTCTATTCTAAACAGTGTATATACAGCAGCAAAACAATTGTTGAATTCTTGCTGTGGAAGCTTGTTTTAATGTGGAAAGAATCAGGTAATGAAAAAAATTTAAAACATGAAATATTTACTAAGGTTAAATATGCCATTAGTAAATATACCAGACTGAGGGGAACAGAGAATTCTGAAAACAAGGAAGACACCCTCAAAAGGTGACTGAAGTAAAGGAGAAAATGCAGCATTTGGATATCTGGCATAAACATGTTCTAGTGGGAAGGTGGCTAATTCATACCTTCTTAGACTGGGGGATGCTTGAAGATTGCAATAACCAGAGGCCATTATAAGCTTATAAAAAAAACTAAGAAGAAAAATACTGGCTTGGACATCAGTCTTAGCATTAGTGTGCATAAAAAAAAGATAGGTGTTAGTACACTGAAACTGTGCTGATTTTTGTTTTGATATTTACATAGTTCAGAATGTACATTATCACAGAGAGCAGCTCTAATATCAACTTGCTATCTACTGATCCAGAAAGATTGAATTATTATCTACATATTTCTAATCTTGTTTTAAATACAATTAATAAATTGAGCAATATTTTAATAAATGATTGAGGAAAATATAATTTAAAAATAATTATAGCCAGGCGAGGTGGCACATGCCTGTTATCTCAACAGCTTGAGAAGCTGAGGCAGGAGGATCACAAGTTAAAGGCAACCTCAGCAAAAGCAAGGCGCTAAGCAAATCAGTCTCTAAATAAAATACAAAATTTCTAAATAAAATACAAAACAAGGCTGGGGATTTTGCTCCGTGGTCAAGTGTTCCGAATTCAATTCCCAGTACCATCACTCAAAACAAATAAATGAATAAAAATAATTATAAAGAGAAAAAAGAAGGAAGTGTGTGTATGCATATACACACTTTTAAAAGATATATAAATACAGACTCAATGGCATATTATTGGTAGTACATAAGTATTTAGTGTATATTTAGATTTGTGTATGTCATACCATCACTAATAAAATAGTCATTATTTAAAATCATCAGCATAACTCATTTATGAAACAGGGAAATTTTCTTATAATTACAAAAAAAATAATTAAATATAATTTTAATAATCTTCTTTGCTATTTCATTTAATATGTAACAGGACCAAAATCTGGATTTATAATGCATATTTGAAATAAATAGTATATATCACAAGTCAGCAGTTTGCCTTATTTAAAATATTTTTTCCCAATACTTAATATGGAAGGGATTAACAAAAGCATTTTTTTAATACACAAAGACACAAATGCAAAACAGTCTTTTAATCAAGCTAGATGCTTCATGGAATAATAATAGTCTAGTAATATGCTTGATTTTAACATCATTTGAAAAATTGCGATATTAAATATCTGTGATAATACGTATCATGATAAAATGATACATATATTAGTAACAACACATGAACTATCAAGCATATGTCAAACACATAATATACTTTCAGTTAAAATTTGTTATTAGTATTTTACTGTGCACTAGTTATGCTATAAGAAATAAGTCGTATACTTAGCTTCCAATTAGACACACATAGAACAAGTGATCAAAATTCTTTAGAGAAACCCCATCATCTATGATCATTATGGAAAAAATTTTTGTCATGTTACTATGGGTCATATAGAAAATAATTTAGAGGATTTCTTGGTTTTCTTGCTATCCAATATTAAAGTATAAGGAATATAGCAAGTTTTAAAAATCCATATTTTACTGAATTCTTTAACACTGGAGTGTTAGGAATTGTTCAATAAATGATAAATTAATGAACAAATTCAAAGTGCAATAAACACATGTTTACCTGAGATATATGTTAAATATCTCTAAAGAATCTTTAAATGTTTAATTTATGATGTAATTGTCAAGTAAAAATTAAAATAATTCATTATTTTTCCATCATATTTGGTCCAATGCAATGCAATATAGAATACATTGAACTAAAAAGAGTTCTGTTTTTATTATAATTCTAAATTATTTCATAAATGTTTGCTTCTTTGGGGGCAAAAATATCAAAAATAGAGTCGGTGTCTTCAAAACAAAAATATAAAGATTATTTTATGAGTTATTTCCAAGTTGCATAACATGATAGTGTATTATTTCTAATTAAATAGATATCTGTAATATTTTTCTAGTGCTCTTATATATTATTATAAAGTTATTTTTTCACATAAATGGTATCAAAGTGATGACAACACTAAAAGGAATTGAAAGGAATTAAAAAATTCTTCTCTTGAGTTAAAAAACAAATGAAGGGTATAGCAGTCAATTTGCTTTTTAAAATAAATAGCAAATTTGAAAATTGTTTCAACTTTCCTAATACTCTGATACTTTTATTCTTTCATTAACTCTTTTTACATACACTTCATACACACAATGCAGACATATACTCACAAATTTACACAAATCTTCTCACATACACTGCTTGAGTCACCAAGAGCAGAACTACTAATGATAGTGTCCTCCAAGGTAATTAGTTGTTTCTGGTGATAAGAAAGTTGAAACAAGTGTATGACTAAGATTCTAATATGGCTTATGCAATAATCACTTGTACTGCATATTTAGAGAGAAATTCGCTGTTTATATTTTATAGTAGTGATTTGGGTACCTGCCTTAAACACTACAGAGTACAATATTATTCAAAACATCAGGAAACATTACTTATTGCTCAATACTTTCTTGTGTATAATCAATTACAATGAATTCTTTAAAATCAACTTATATGTGTCATTCACCATTGTGTGTCCTTGTACTTGAATCTATACTTTTTCCAAAGTAGCAGACTCTTAATAAGTAATTACTGAAAGAAGAATACATCATTCTGCTCCTAGAAAACTTGCCTAACTTCTGTATTCTTCACCTTGTATTTCATAAGCCTTTATTTATTATCATCTCACTTCAGTCTGTGAACAGGATCAATGAAATTTTTTAAACTTGTAAGAAAACAAGGTAATTAATATGTGTTAGAAAGTATATGTATTATGTAAAAGTTTCATTTCTCTTAATAATTTTGCAACATATATTTCAAATGTTAGCAAATCAAGTTAGAAACATATTGTTATGTTTCATATTCCATGTCTTTACATAAAGAAGCAGAAACAGATTTGACAAAGAAGACAATGAAATTCTCTCATGAAAGGCAGAGATTGGTGTGATGTGATCCTTAGCCAAAGAATTAAGCCAACCATCACAAGCTGAAACAAAACAAAGAATGGATTTTCCCTTGGAGCCTGCAGTGGAAGTGTGGTCATACTCACAGCTTAATTTGAGCCCAGGAAAATTGGTTTTGATTTTTGGGCTCAAAAATATTGGTAGAATAAATCTTTGTTTTTATAAAGAATATACAAATTAACAGCAATGATAAATCACCCACTATGAAAGAGACCCTGAATAACCAAGGAGACTAAATTAATAGGCCAGTTGTTTTTGTACTCAGAAATGGCAAAGTGGATGCAAAAAAACAATAGCCATGGTGACAGATGGAAGCTACATATGGGACCAAAAGCATACATTCTCACTAATTCCAGGCTCATCAATTCTTTCTGAGAATATCCATGAAAATTATTCTCTTGGTTGCTTATTTGTTTACTCTCTATTGACGCTACTATGTGTGTTGAGTTTGTTGGAAGTCTAATTATGAATAACAGAAATGCTCAAGTGAAAATTTATCTGTTTCTTTTTTTGTCTGCTATTATCAGAGTAATAATTGTTATCACCCACTCAAAAATTACCTAATATTCTTTATTTTTCATGTGCTAGACATCTTTTTAAATAACATGATATTTTTGAAAATTCTTTCTGAAGGCCTAAATATTTTGTAGGCAGAATTTGATTATCATTGGTAGCTAGCACCTTTTATTCACTATTGCTTCCACTTCCTGTGCAGAACTCAGTCTAACACAGTCTACTTTCAGCATTATCTATCTCTCTTATAGGTGTAAACATATGCATCCAGGCAGTGACCAACACTTCTCTCAGGCATTATAACTATTCGTGTCTCCTTCCTATGAGAAACACTAATAGTTTGCTTGTTTTGGTTTTGCTTTTATGCTATAATCATAATTTCTCATCATTTTCTACTGGGAATGTGATACTCATCTTAAAGTGTTAAACTGGGAGACTACCATAATATTCTTTGGTTCCCCTAATTATGAATTATACACAGTTCGAAAGTTTGTTAAATTGTAATAGAATCAATGTTTCTATTCCTCAAATTTCTTTAACCTCCAATGTGATAGGGCTAGTAGGTAGAAACTTTGGCAAATGATTAGTTCATGAAGCATGGGGCCTCTTGAATGGGATTAACATTTTACAAAAAAGATTCTGGAGAACTCCAGTATTCTTTAAGCCTTTGAAGACACAGGAAAAAAGTAGCCATATCATAACAAGAAAGTGGACCTCCACCAGACACTGCTTAGTCCTTGAATTTCTCAGACTTCCAACTGTGAGTTTTAAATTTCTTTGAATATAAATTCCTAAGTGCACAATACTATATTATAGCAATTCTGAATTACTGAGCCAACATTGTTACTTTTCTTTTAGTGTTTACCAATTTTTATTTAAATGAATTCTAAAAAGAATCATGCATTGCTTAGTATTAGACACTTTTCTATTGCTATTACAAAATCCACAGGCTGGATAATTTGTAATGAAAAAGGGGTTATTTAGCTCACAATTCTGGGTGTCAAGAAAATGATGCTAGTTTCTGCTTGGCTCTGGTGGGGACTTCATGGTACAGAACAATACAATGGCAGGAGTGTATGTGCAAGAGGTCAGATGGTGAGACATGAAATCAGAGACATGAAATCACTCACTTTTTTACAACATATTGTTTAAAGGAACTAAATCTGTGAAACCATTACTGATCCCTTCTGAGATTGATGCCCACTATAACCTAATTAACTTCCACATTACCTACCCCTTTAATTTCTCACCACATTCCAATATTGCCATACTGGGAACAAGCATCCAACACAGGGATCTTTGGAAGACACACTCAAATCATATCCTAATCATACATCATAAAAATATACAATGAAGCGGCCATGTTGAAGCTTGTCTGTAATTCCAACAACTAGAAGGAATAGACAAGCAAATCATAAGTTCCAGGCCAGCCTTGGCCATTTAGTGAGAGCCCCAGTAATATAGTGAGACCCTGTCTCAAAATATACAAACTAATCAATAAAAAGGACTGAGGATGTAACTCTGTGGTAAAATATCCCTGAGTTCAATACCTAGTACAAAAAAAAAAAAAAAACACAAAAACTACATATAAATACAGATTGTTTTTATGAGATCTGACCTTAAGTTTTCAGACTAGAGTTGATATATATTTACAACAGTTATCATACTATACTGGGGATTATTACTTTCTCTTCTACTTAGACTTTGCTAAGGAAACAATCCCATAGAATCTATGCCCAACTTCTTTTAAATAAATTTTCTCCTATAAAGGTTCCTGGTAGTGTATGAAAGTAGAATCAGTAAAGATTCAAATTGACATTTTCCAGGTAATACCACACATGAATCTAAATAGTTTAGAGTTTGATTTCTAATTAGTACAATCCTTATAAAGCATTATGTATATAAAATAGTGTAAGTTTTGATTATATTATGAATGACTCACTGGAAGATAATTTTATGTGTAAAATATGAATATTTGACTGTCCAAATTACTTTATTTTACCTGTATTTTCAGGTTATCATTAATAATATCTTTATGAACTTGCTTGCATGAAGTATCCAAATCTTTTAGATAATTTCATTAGTTTTATCTTCAGTCTTCAACCTTGGAAGTAGTTTCTAAGCACTTTCTTGAACTACTTTTGAGGTTAAATCATTGTGTCATTAATATTTTAAAAAGACTAAATGGAAAGAGATGCTCATAAAGTCCAGACATCTTTGTCACTGATATAATAGGACAATGAGACAATTTCCCGCCTAAGAACCGGAAGATAGTTCTGTCTGTTCTCTGTTGGCTCATTTATCTCTGTTACATTGATGAATTCATTTTCATGACAATACTTGTTCTGAATAATGAAAAGCTGGAAGAGAGTCTGATGGTCAAGATGGAATATTTAAAATTTTCTTTCCAATTATGGCTAAGCATCGCTTTGTTATTCACCATTGAGATGATCAATCATTTTGGATGAACAAAAATTGTTACATGATATTTTTCAGCTATATTACAAGTCATTTACTGATTTAATCTTTTTTTACCTTCAAATCATTATATATTTTACAAATTCATAGAACATTATGTTTTTCATCTTTTAATTTGCTAATAATTTAAATATGTGCTAGAAACATGGCTTTTTGAAAGAAAGTTAATCTTTACAAAAATGAAATGTTTTTTTCTTACATGTACATTTCCACATATGTTCATAAGTTAAATGAATTCATTGACTTTGTTCTCAGTCAGCATTGAGGCAGCTTGTTTCTACAAGATTACTTAAAGTAGTCTCCTCTCTTCTGGAGATCTTGGTGGTGTCAAAAACTGCATTTTTAACAAGTTCTCTCCGTGAATATGATGACCAGTCAAACAGGATGCCAAGTCCTCTACAAAAGAAGGTTATATGTTTGCAGATGATTCTGTTCTATGACAGTTAAAATGCACATTATACTGTAAGAAATAATACTTTAAATTGTGTGACAAATTATGTCAATTTTTATGACAACCTATGTTTAAATTTAGTTTCATTGTGAGATAAGTTGAAAGAACTTTCAGCTATGAGTTTTAGAAGACAAATAAGATTAATCTACTCTTCTAATTATTACAATAGAAGATAGTTGTTTTTTTTTTTTTTTTTTTGATCTATAGTGCTGGTGGTGTCAGAAATTTTTTATAAGGCTTTACAAATGCAAAGTCATTCCACTCTCATGAAAATCTTACCAATTGGTCACAATCATTACATCTGCTTCAAGAATTATGTAAATGAGGCAGAGTGTGGCTAAATAATATGGTCAAGATCATAGAAATACAATAAATAAATCAGGGAACACTCTCTAAACTCTAAATCCTCATGCTCTTTTGTGAAATGCTTGTGCATTAAAATGAAAAAATTCCAGTCATTTTATTTTTTTTAAGTCAATAAACTAAGGAGTAGACTGAGAAAAAATGTAAGAGGAATATAGGGGATATAGAAAGATACTCTTTGGGAAATTCTATGGATACTCTAGTCTGAAACTCATTCACTTATTAACAGTTTCACACAAAAGAGATTTCTTTAAACCTAAGCATAAACTTTCAGTATGTTAGATATTGCTAAATTAAGTTGATAATCAAAGTCATGTTAGCTGAATGGATAAAAGACTTAAATGAATTTCTTGCCCTAGATATATAATTTCTAAGTAAAATCTCATCAGATTATAAATCATCAGCCTGTCTTCTTCCAGAGCCATTGCACAAGTTCTAAATATCCCCCAGCCTTTAAGACTCCCAACAGTTAATATTTCATTTATCACTGAGACTGGGCCAAAGGACAGGTAGCTAGCTGATCATCAAGTGGAGAGCATACCCCATCCCCTGGTTGCTAACAGCTTCAGTGGGGGCGGATCCTGGGGAGGAAGGCACTTACCAACACCAGCACTGCCTGTGGCTCTCTTCCTGCCTTTTGGTCCTGTAGGCATGAGAAGAAAAGAAACCCAAAATCTATAAGAGCCAGAACATCTCCAGTCTCTTGGGCACCAGCCTTGGGTTCCCTCCTCTCCAGAGAAGTCTCTCTCTCTCTCTCTCTCTCTCTCTCTCTCTCTCTCTCTCTTCTATCCTTTGAATAAAACTTATTTTCTTGCCTCCAAGTTTCTCTAGTATTTAATCTTCAACCAAGGAAACAGAGGACTTGATCCTGATTTTCAAGACTGGTTTCATTAAAGTGACAACTGCATAAATTAAGTTGCTCAGAATTGTTTTCCTTCTAACAATACACATACAAAATATATATCTAACCATACTCATAAATTTCCTTTAATATTGAGTAAAAACAAAGGACAGGTAGTCAGTATAGATATATGATTAAGTTGGTTTGGGAAGATGGAGGATGGTTCAAAAAGAAACTAAATGCTAATACCTCCAGAACACTTTCCTCTTCTCCTCACTTGTTGCCAAGGTCACCTACCTTAAGGGAATTGTTCTTCCCAGCAAGAAATGGTTAATGAATACCCCCAGGGTGCTCCCTTCCAGCCTTTCTAGTCAAATATGGAAAATAGGGAGAGATAGCCCCTCAACCACTCTCTTCCTGCCATTTGACAGGTGGGAGGAGAAGAGGGGGCTTGAGAAGAAAAGAAATCTGAAACCTGAAGAGGAACAGATAGACCTCCTCCCTTGGATACCAGTTCCAGATTCCCTTCTCTGAAGCCCCCTCCCCAGAAGTCTGTCTCTGTTCTGCCCTTTAAATAAAATTTCTTTTCTGTGCTTTCCTGGTATTTCTTAGGTATTGAATCTTCAACACTAGGGGAATGGGACTCAATCCTGATTTTCAAAACTGATATCATCATTTCATCCTTAACATTTTTCATGCCACTGAATTTTTCCCTAGTATTATTATTTAAAAAAAAACAATACAAGGAAGTCATTATTTATTTAATCAATTTTTCAGTTCAGAGAATTTTTTTTTACCTTTTTGATGTTGAAAGAAAAATGGAAATAAGTCATAAGTCTAATTAGGTCTGTTTTATGGAAATATGTTCAATTATTTATATTTTTTCTTAAATTATGTAGATGCTAAATTAAGGTTTGCCAAGTAAAGATTTGATGCTTAATCTTAATTCATTTTTACTTTTTAGGGTCAACCAAGTTAAACTCAGTCAACATATACCTTCTTAAAAGCAATCTCCTTGTTTTCACTCGAATTTAAATATTATATGTGCTTTAGTCTGTTTTTTGCTGCTGTGACAACAAGAAAATTTTTGAGGAAAACCTTGTTTGGGAGCTCAATGTTTCAGAGGTCTCAGTCCATAGACAGCTGATTCCTTCCTCAGAGCTCCAGGTAAGGCAGAACATCATGGTGGATTAGTGGAGGAAAGTGGCTCAAGATAAACCCAAAAAGCAGAGAAAAAGAGATCCACTCTCCTGGGACAGATACATGCCAAAGGCACATCCCCAATGACCCATCTCCTCTAGTCAGACCCTACCTGCCTACAGTTACCACCCACTTAATCCCTATTAGTAGATTAACACACTGCTAAAAGTTAAGACTACAGTAACTCAATCATTTCATCTCTAAGCTCTCTTGCATGGTTTCACAGGTGAGCTTTTGGGAGACAGCTCATATCTAAAGCATAACAATATAATTGTAATTAGTTATTTAACTGAATTCACCAAGTAATTGGCAAACCATTTTAAAGATGGTTGAGTTATGCTGTAGCCAAATTCTTATGTTAAAACTAAGTGAACCAACCAAAGATGCATCCACAGTCTTGATAAATTTAAGAATATTCAATTTAGTGGATTAATTATAGTATTTTCCCAGCATACATAAAATAATGAATGCTAGAGTTTAGTAGTTAGGATATTTGTAATTTTCTAGTAATATGGTTTATTCACTTATTTTCTTAAATTTACATAAAGCAAATCATAAATCAGTACCATGATCATTAATGACAATTGTTCTTGTTAATAACATGAGTACTATAGCCAAGATGTTAACAGAAATAAACTATCTACATCTTAGTATCTTTTGCCCAATAAGCATATTTTAAAATTATTCAATGGTATGCCTCATCAAACCATTGCTTTATTTTTTCCTGCATAATTTTGACAGAATTGTTTGGAAAATCAATGCCTCAGAGCTGTGTTTGGATTTACTGCTGAATCCAATTACAGTGTATTATCATAAAAAGCATCAAAGTGAAAATTATTGATGGAGCTTGTTTTGTGAGCATGCAACTGTTAACTCTAAATATAAATATTTTAGTGGCACAATTTCTCACTATTATGGAAAAGAAAAAAGAAATAAAATTTCCAATGTGAAACAATAAACCACTTAAATTTAAACAAAGTTCTCACTTAAAAAATATACGCAAAGCATTTTATACACATTTCCACAGAAAAGAATGCTGCTTCAAATAGCTATGGTTAATAATACTTGGCTAAAATTATTTAAGAATACTATTATACTAAGGCAATATTTTGGGTGGGGATACTCTTAAAATGTATGTCTCATCTACACTCATGATTTAAGGCAGAGTTTGGCACAAATGTACAGTCCTTGGGCCAAAGCTAGTTCCTCCCACTAATTTACTTTTAAACTATGGCTTTTTGCTCCACAATAGCAGAGTTGGATATTTGTGACAGAGACCATATTGCTAGCAAAGACTAAAATATCTACTATTGGAATTTTGGAAAGGAAATAAAACAGTATACTAGTCCTTATATTAAAGATTAAATGTAGATTTATAGATCTTAAAATATATTTAATATTTCAAGGAAGTCTTGATCCTTTAAATTATCTTAAACTTGTAAGAAGTATACAACTGAGATGTCAAAATTTTCATTATGAAAATTAATGAAGCATATCATATATATTCTTTCTCTAAAGTAGAAATTATTTTATTCACAACTAATATTCACAATGATTATTTATAGTAATGGTTAATTCCTCATGAACACTTCTTAGTTTTATTGGGAAGGTATATTTTGAAAAATGCAAAATAAAATTAAAAAAATTACTCGGATAAAATGGTAATGGAAAGAAATTGTTTTGGACTCAAATGCATGAATTCTAGGACCTGCTGGTTCACTAAAGGCAGTGTGCAGATATGAGAACAGAGTTCCAGAGATTCTAAGTCTAAATAAATCTCCATCATTTTCTGAAGTCTAGTTTTTTGTAATGTAAAATGTACTCCATATCCCAGCTTCATCTTTGATTAACATTAGTGTGAATGGTGTCTCCTATGGGGAAGGTGGCATTAAGAGCTTTAGCAAAGGTAAGTTCACAGAAAAACTGTCTAATTTGTCATAAAATGTATTGGCATAAGGAAGTTCCATTTCACATTTAAAGAACAAAGAGCAAAGTTCTGTGGGAATAGGTATACACAATTTAGCACAAGAATCATAATTTTTTGTATTTTATTATTTTTATTATTTTAAATAATCACTGAGAAAGCAACATATAGCATTAGCTCCATTTGCTTGAATTTTTTTGTTCTAATTTCAGCATAGATCACTTTAAAGTACTACCCCTCTGAGAGGCAATGACATTTATTAAGTGTGCAAATTAATCGTGTAATGTAATTTCAGTCTTAGTCTTTGGAGTTAATTCAAACTCATTTTCTCTGGTTTGCTGTTTTGTAATTTGTCTGCTTTTTTTTTAATGTGTATGTGTGTGTGTGTGTGTGTGTGTTCTCTTTTTTGGTTTTAATCATTAATCAACCTTTCTGCATTCTTGTAGACTAACTTATAGGGAAACATAAAGAGCCTTGACTTAAAGTAAGATGTTAATTTCTTTTAGAGGGACAAACTGTTTACTTTTTACCTCCAAGAATGCAAAACTAAAAATAAAGATTGTTAAGTGTAGTTATGTTAGCCTTTTGCTGAATATAATCAGACTGTGGAACTTGCATAATATGGGCAAAGTCAATGGTGTTTTAGATCTTTCATTGTCTATATGATACAGCAGATATTATATGACAATTGTTTATCTCATAAAAATTAAAAATATGTGATTCATAATGTTACATCTTTAATATTTTCTATTGTTCAGTTTATTGAATATTAAAATTTAAATTTACTTTTTTTCTTCTTTGCCACAATAACCTTAGCAAGACTGCACAAAAGGATCCAAATGCTTATCTAATAGTACTAGCTAACAATCTTATTGATACACATTTTTCATCCAATATTTAAGAGGTCTTTCTCTCTCTCTCTCTCTCTCTCTCTCTCTCTCTCTCTCTCTGCAGTATATATTTTGTATGATTAATCTGCTAAGTTCTGAAACAAGAGTGTCACAGTAGGCCACAGGGACCCTCAAAATCTGTTTGAATTTTTGAATTTTAAGCATCTTCCAAGCAGGTATTATCATAATTATTTAAATGCTATATAATTAATATTTTAGGAATAGACAATTTTTATCTGTTCCTCATGTTTTTTTTAATTGAGTATGTGTTCCAAAAGAGAGCTCATAAAGTTTTGTATGTGGTTCTCATGTTCATATATCATTTAATTCATTTTAAGAATCTGACTGGTTTGAGCCAATAACAGCAATATATTTGCTAAAGTTAGAAAATTAATGATTCTTTTAATCATGCTTCTCTAAATTGAACAAACCCAGTAGGGAAACATTAACATTCTATTTGATAATGACAATTTAGATAATTAGAGAATCTTAATTCAAGAGACAAATCATAGAAAAAAATAAATCCAGATTCTTAATTCTCCAAAGAAAGAAAAAGTTAAGGCTAGTTTAGCTGTTAGTTTGTGTTTATATTTTGCTTGAAGAAATAAAAGTAAAACTCCTTTGAATAAATATGTCCCTTTATTATTTTCTGTTTTCTAGGAAGAATCTCCCATAAGCAATGTGTATCCATAATGTTTCCAGGAAAAATTGCCATGAACTCTGATTTCCTTCCATATTAATATTAATTAATTAATTAAAAGCTATAAGGACATCATCATATGCTTTATAATATTCATAATGCTATAAAATTAGCATCATAATTTATAAAATTCTATTAATAAATTTAAGAAATTAATATACTCAAAGCACACATTAAGTAGCTGAATACCTGAGAAGAATAATGTTGAAAATAAAAACAATTTAGGCTTTAATTTCTGCAGTGTTTTCATGTATATATTCAGCAATCTTCAAATCATTACAGTTGGAAGAAATTGGACTTGTAAATGGAAAATGAAAGATTCCTCTTCAATGTTTTTTTGACAGGTTAATCGGGCTGCTGAACTCATTATATATTCACAAGAAACTTGTGATATCCAGGAGCAGGTATGCTAATTCATGTTTCTATTCACATGAAAGCACTGAGGTTACCAGAAGTTGTAGAGTTACGATTTTCAAAAAATGAATTGATAAATGAGCAGATATTATTATCATAACTGGTCAAAAGTCTTTGAATTCAATTGAACTAAAATTGCTAAGCAATTTCTATGCACAAATTATTTTGCCAAGTATTGTGAAATATAAAATATGAGGAAGTAATAATTCACATTTTTAGGAACTTATCAGCATAAATATACAAAACTCAAGGCAAGAATGAGTTCAGAATGAAAACAAAATTCCCTGGTCTGTGCATTTTATTCTGTATTTGGGGGGCTGAATAGTCCCAAAGTTTGAAATAAAAGCTTTATCTCAAGTTTTTATTTCCTTTCCTTTTTGTTTTATTACATAAGTTCCACTTTTTAATTGAAGGTTTTCAAAAATTTTTATAGTTTAATTGATTTTTTTCTGTCTATCATGCTTATACTTTATAAATATATCACAAGATCCACATTCAAATACTATGTTTTAGAAGCTGATAAATATTTTATAAAAATATAATTGATAATTTTGAACATCTGTGAAACTTAACATCCATTCTCCATTCTTATGGTAGAATCATTTTCCTGGACCAAGAGCAGCATCAGTGATTCAACCATCAAATCTGGTACACTTCAGCATATAGATTGAGGTTGTAGATTTATTTCCAAGCTTGAACATCATGATTTTATCTTTTTCTACTTTATAACTTAAGATTTGTTATTGCTAACAATTTTATGCATTAAATGATTATTAGAATGATACATGGTGATCAAACAGGACCTTTATTGATGATAAACTGTATCATTAACTACATATACCAACTCACAAAGCTAAACACACGATCGAGTATAAGTGTTTCAATTTATACTGCCTTCTGTATCCCTAAGGATGGCATTGCTTATGGGGAATGAAGTCAGACGTAAGCCATGGATAAAATTTCACTACTCAATCAAAATACTATGTAAGTGTGGAATAAAGTCAATTATTTTTTAGCACCTTCAGCATTTACACAACTCAAGAGTAGTTCCTTGGGGTAGGGTAGAGTTAAACTACAAGACTTGTGATGCTTGAGTCATTCCACTGTGTCTTGTTTAAATAACATTTTTTCCCCAGTTGTATTAAGACTGATATTTGTAGTCTAAATTTAAAATACATATTGGGTTTTTCTTATGTACTAAGTAAATATTGAAAACATTAGACACTGCTTTCTGTATACCAATGCCTTACATTCTTTCAACTACTTTTAGTTACTATTTGGACTTTATTTTATGTACAGTGAAAAGAGACACAAAAAGTAAATTAATTTACTATTATGTGGGCAAAGTATGAATAAGATCACTCTTAAACCTCATCCTTTAAAAGCTCTCCATTGGGTCTGATATAATACAAATTCAAGGAGCAATCTAAATCATATGGATAAATTTTTTGATATTTGAATTATTCACATGCTGACAGGGAACTTGGCTATTCAGGGAAGGCAAAGAACACTGCAACAGAAGTTTCCAAGCCTAAAATCCTGACTTTGTATTACAAATAAATAAATAAATAAAATAATTGTTCTGTAAATTTTGGTAAGGTTCTATTAAAGGTTAATTTTTTTATTGATGTACATACATAATAATGGAATTCATTAAGCCATATATGCATATGAACATAACATATTTTGATCAGTCTAATTCTCTTTTGCCTTTTCTTTCCTTCAGGGATCAGCATCATCTTGTGTTTTGATGTGATGGGATTAGAAAGTTATGCTCTTTCTGTTGTCTTCCTCCATAAACCCACAACCCTAGTCAAATCATGGAAAGACTTCACAAAAATTCATATTTAATATAATCTGTAAAGTACCTGAGCAGTATTTTATCCTGAAAACTATTAAGATCATGAAAACAGAACATCTAAGAAACTATCACACAGACAAGGAGTGTGGCAATGCCTACTACATAATGACAGGATTCTCTGGTATAGCCCTGTAATCCTAGTTGCTTGGGCTACTAAGACGGGAGGATTACAAGTTCAAGTATTAGCCTAGAAAACTTTGGGAGACCTTGTTTACCATGTGAACATTTTATGTAGAAATAAATATTAATCACATAATTAAGAATATTTTTAAGATTTGGGGAGTTTACTTGGATATTTTAAATTTTGAAGTGGATGATATATATGTCTGGAGTAATATCTTCTGTTAAAAATGGCAAATATTGGGCTGGGGGTGTAGATTAGTATTAGAGTACTTGTCCAGTAAGCGGGAGGCTCCAGGTTTAATCCCCAGCATAGCAAAAACAAAATAACCCCAAAACATAATTCCTAAGTTTTCTAAAGTTATAATTTTTCACAGATCCTGTCAACTATTTTTCTACTCATTCTAAGTTGGAAATATAATGAAAAACCAGCCTCTGCCTCAGAGCAAAGCCTGTCCAAGGAAAGGGGCGTGACCTTTGTCCTTGGAAAGACCCACAGAGCACTCCTAGGCACATACATACCTTTGTTTATCCACAAATAACAGGAGAGATCTGCTGAGCCAATTGTCCCTGACTCAGTCAGGCTAGGTGGGGACCCATAGCAACCCCCTAGCAGCCACCAATCAGCATGAGGCCAGGAAAATACCTGGGATGTCAGATGACCTTCCCAGTAGTTTATGGTGGTTGATAACATGTTGGGAAACCACGTAGTTTAGCACGTACACCCCTCGTGCCTAAACCAATTAGTTTAAAAGAATCCCCCTTTTGCACTAACCAATCACCCCTACCCAACTTGTTCCCGCCAGTGAATGTGCTAATCATGTTTTAGAGTTGTTTGATTTTCCTGCAGTGTGTGATGATTTGCTAAGAGATGCTATGATGCATGTGGGGTCGCTGCCTTCCCCAAAGAGTGTATAAAATTGCTGCAAACCCTGGGCTTGGAGCCTCTCAGCATCACCAGTTGCTGTGTGCACATGGAGGACAGAGCTAGCTCACAATAAACACCTCTTTGCTGCTTACATAGATCTTGGTCTCTGGTAGTCTTTTGGGGCTCCCGAATTTGAGTATAACAATAACACCCATCATGTATTGAGCAAGTATCACAATGCATACTTAGAAAAAATTCAAATCACTTAGTAAAAACATTAGGGGAAATTATCAGAAAATTGTTCATAATTCACAAAGCAATGGTTATTAAATAACTATTAGTTGCAGGATGTTTATTTGTAAACTTTTTTATTTATTGCAAAGTTATGTACACAAGTCAAAACACATTTATGAGATATTTTAGAATAATGTTATTATATTTATAAGGTTAAATTTGAATTATTTCAGAGGAATGCCAAAAGATAAAGGCAATGAATTATTAATGGTTAGTGAGCTCCTCTGAACTGACCGAGAGGCAATACATTTGAATCAGTGTAATGGAGTGGTTCCGGATGACTGTCTTTTATATATTCAGCCTTCCAAGATCAATCCTAGAAAATAAAAAAAGAAAGAAAGAAATGAAGGAAGGAAGGAAGGAAGGAAGGAAGGAAGGAAGGAAGGAAGAAAGAAAGAAAGAAAGAAAGAAAGAAAGAAAGAAAGAAAGAAAGCAGGCAGAAGGGGAGGGAGACAAGAGAGAGAGAGAAAGATAAAAGGAAGAGATGAGGGAGTGACAGAGGATGGAAGGAAGAAAAAGAGAAAAGGAATATCATATAGTGTCAAAGAAATTGGAGGCACACTAGGTCATCTCAGTGTAATAGTATACTTTTTATGAAAATTCAATCTTCATCATTAAAAAGACAAAAAGATAGGGAGAGATTGGAGGTGTAGAATGCTTGATTAGCATTCACAAAGCCCTGGGTTGGATCTCAAGAACTACTAAAAAAAGTGTGTGGGGGGGTGATATGAATGAGACTTCTAATAAATCTTAAAATATGTTACTAATTTGGTTATAAAAGACCAGACAGATTTACACCGATTTTCATCAATCAGTTTTAGTGTAAATTCTGTGCTACAACAAATAACCATAAATGAATTGCTTAAAAATAGACATTTACTTCTCACCATTTTGGAGGCTGTGAAATCCAAGCGCAGGATGCAGGACTACTGGATTCATGGTGAAGAACTTCTTCTGGGATTGCAAACAGCTGTATCCTTTATCCTGAAAAGTTGGAGTGGAGAAAGGAAAAAAGAAATAAAAACTCTCAGGTCTATTTTTTTTTATTTTGCCGGGGAAGGGGGAGGAGTTAGGGGGTAGGGGGAATGGGGGGGGATTTGTACTGGAGATTGAACACAAGGTTGCTCTACTCCTGAGCTAAATCTGCAGCCCTTTTAATTTTATTTTTTGAGAAAATCGAGACACAGTTGTCTCCCTAAATTGTCCAGATTTGACTAAATTTAATTGCCTTCCAAAAGTCCCATCTCCAAAGACCATCCTACTAGAAATTAAAGCTTCAACATACAAATTTTGAAGCAGCAAAATATTTGGTCTGTAAGAATTGTGGAATTGTTATTTTTTTAAAATAAACAATAACAGCAATTGTTGCTGTCTGTTATAGAAGATTCTGGAAAAGAAGAATCAATGTAATTCCTTTTATGGTAAACTGAATAAATACTAAGGCTGTTTAATTTTTTAAATTTAAGTTTTATTTATTATCTGTATAGTTTAATATTCAATATCTCTAAAAATTTGATAAATTATGATTAATAAATATAAATGTTCAGTATTTTAGCTGAGATATGCATTATGTCTTTCAAGGAATTATTAAGTCTATAACATCTCAGTTAAAAGCACATTAATTTTTTAAAACACAACAACAATAAATAATTCAGACACTTGAAGTGTTTAAAGTCCCACAAAAAAAAAAAAAATTGAGAAACTTTTGTGTCTGTTTACCACTGTGTGGAAAAGATGACTGACCCCTTCCAGTTATAATTGCCAAGGCCAAATATGACAAACTAATTTGATTCCCAGATTTTTTTTTTGAGGCAATTGTGAATGGGGTAGTTTTCCTAAATTCTCTTTCAGAGGATTCATCATTGATATATAGAAATGTGTTTGATTTATGGTATAAATTTTATATCCTGCTACTTTGCTGAATTCATTTATTAATTCTAGAAAATTTCTTGTGGACTCTTTTGGATTCTCTAAGTATAGAATCCTGTACTCAGCAAATAATGATAGTTTGAGATCTTCTTTATTTGGATCCTTTTAATTCTTTCTTCTGTGTAATTGCTTTGGCAAGAGTTTCAAGGAATATGTTGAGTAGAAGTATTGAAAAAGGCCATCCCTGTCTTGTTCCAGTTTTTAGAGGGAATGCTTTCATTTTTTCTTCATTTAAACTGATATTGGCCTTGGGTTTAGAAAGATAGCTTTAACAATGTAACTTGTAGTGGTGAAGACTTCTACAATGAAAGTCACAGAAAACTAAAGAAAGAAATTGAACAAAACCTTAGAAGATGGAAAGATCTCCCATGCTCCTGAGTAGACAAAATTAATATTGCCCAAATGTCCATACTACCCAAAGTACTATACAGATTCAATGCAATTCCATTTAAAATACCATCAACATTCCTTATAGAATTATATAGAAAATAGAAAAAGCAATCATGAAATTCATTTGGAAAATTTAGAGACCTAGAATAGCTAAAGAAATCCTTAGCAAGAAGAGTGAAGCAGGAGGCATCACAATATCAGACCTTAAAACTATACTACTAAGCTATAGTAACAAAACCCACATGGTATTGGCATCAAAATAGACATACAGACCAATGATACAGAATAGAAGACAAAGAAAAGCCCACATAAATACAGTTGTCTCATACTAGACAAAGACATCAAAAACAAACATTGGAGAAAAGATAGCCCCTTCAACAAATGGTGCTGGTAGAACTGGAAATTCATATGCAGCAAAGTGAAAACCTCTCACCATGCACAAAATCCAACTCAAAGTGGATCAAGGAGCTAGGAATTTGTCCAGAGACCTTGGACTTAATAGAGGAAAAAGTAGACCTAAATCTTCATCACATCTAATTAGGCCCCAACTTCCTTAACAAGACTCCTAAAATACAAACAATAAAATTAAGAATTAATAAATAGGATGGACTCAAACTAAAAAGCTTCTTCTCAGCAAAAGAAACAACCCCAATGAGGTGAAGAGACAGCCTACATTTGGAAGCAAATTTTTGTCACATGCATATCAGAGAGAGCACTAATCAGTATTATATATAAAGAACTCAAAAAACTTAACACCAAACAAACGAACAAACACAATCAATAAATGGGCTAAAGACCTGAACAGACAAATCTCAGAAGAAGATAAACTTTCAATCAACAAATATATGAAAAAAATGTTTTAACATCTCTAGTAATTAGAGAAATGCAAATCAAAACTAAGATTTTATCTTATGCTAGTCAGAATGGCAGTTATCAAGAATACAGACAATAATATATGTTGGTGAGGTTGTGGGGGGAAAGATACACTTATACATTGCTGGTTGGGCTACAGATTTGTGCAATCAATCTGGAAAGCATAATGGAAAGTCCTCAGAAACCTCGGAATGGAATCACCATTTGACCCAGCTATCCCACTCCTCAATCTATACACAAAGGACTTAAAATCAGCATACTATAGTAATGCAGCCACATTAGTGTTTATAGCAGCTCAATTCACAATGGCTAAACTGTGGAAGTAACATAGATGTCCTCCAATAGATGAATGGATAAAAGTACTGTGGACTATTACTCAGCATTAAAAGAGAATAAAATTATGAAATTTGAATATAAATGGATAGAGTTGGAGATTTCATAATAAGTGAATTAAGCCAATCTCAAAAAACAAAAGGCCAAATGTGCTGCAGCAAAATAGCCGGGAGTGACGAACAACTTGTGTAGATTGATACAGCAGGAGTGGAAGCCGTTTATTGTAAGACAACAGAGGTATTTATACATTCTGCATAGCTTATCTTAATTAGAATAAACTAGATACATTAGTCAACCAATAAGGAATCTCCACACTTAATGGCTCGCTGGCGTTACTTCATAGACCACTCCCTCTGGCAAAATGCCAGGCGCCATCCTGACTTGTTTACAGGCTCTAACACAAATGTTCTCTGATAAGTGGATACTGATCCATAATTAGTGGGAACAGGGGAAAAATGGAGGAACTTTGATTGGGCAAAAGGGAGAAAAGGGTGGGGAGGGGGAATGGGGCCAGAAAGATGGTAGAATGAGATGGATATCATTACCCTAGGTACATATATAACTGCACATATGGTGCGATGCTACATCACGTATAATCAGAGAAATGAAAAGTTGTGCTGTAATTGTATATAATGAATCAAAGTGCATTCTGCTGTCATATATACCTACTTAAAATAAATTAATTAATCAAAAAATATGACAGACTATGATTAATGCACATGTTTGTGACAGCTAAATGTAATCAATTTCTAAGAAATAATGTTTCTCTCCGTAGACATATTATTACCTCAATTAGCAACTGAAATTACATTGGTACCAGCTCTTACAAATAAATATAAAATTATAATAAGAATTGTTATGTTATTAAAATAAACTGTGAAAAAATAAATTTAATTGACAAAAAAATTTGGGTGACTGTCCAGAATTAGGATCCCTTTTTTAAAAAGCTATTAAACCAAAATAAACTTATCTTGAAATATTCTATGAAATGTGTACTTATTACCCTTTAGAAAACAAGAATCTGATAATTAGTTTTTCATCATTTTTGATACCCAGCTAAAAAAGGTAGACAATATATCAGTCTTTCTCTAATGCTATGGGGTCAAGAGATGCATAGTATCTAAAGGTCTACACAAGTTGGTGATCCATGATTACCTTTTTGATATTGGACACTGCATTTCCATGAATATATACACCATCTAAAAGTCATATAACTTTACTTGTTCGTATTCAGCAAAAAAATTTAAAAGTCTTTTGACAAGTACTATAGTGAAGAAAGTTTTTAATCAATTTTTCTACTTACAGATATTTTTTAATTTAAATGAATTCCTTTACATTTTTCCTTGTTAAACATGATCCTCTTGAATTCTATACATCAGTCTATTCTGTCAAGGACTTTCTGAATCTTAATTTTGTCATCCATCATATTATGTCTTTCTCCGGTTTCTGTCATGTACAAAATTGATAAATATAACTTCTTTATCTTGTTCCAAATTGCTTGAAATGTAATTCCAATAGACAAAGCTATAAATTTTAGACTAGCATTTTAAGCCATGGTTTTCTTATTTCTAAAATTATATAGTTGGCCTAGATGAAGTTAATGGCCTTCCCCTGGTCCAAAATCCAATGGTTAGCAAAAAAATAGACACATTGTGCTAAATAGACATATGTAGAAGAGATGTGTGTATGTTCAAATATACATTAGATGCTGAAAATACCTAGTTTTTAGTTTTTTAGTAATTTTACCATATTTTAGAAATATATAATGAATGGTAGAAATTCAATTTTCATTCAATTTTATTAAACAGTCCTCTCAAAAGAGAAAGAAAGGAAGAGAGTTTAAAGCTAATGAATGATTGTGCCAAGCCTATATAATATGCACATGTGTACTCTTTGTCTACTTACATAAAATACCAGAAGAAAATTTGAAATAGCTCTATCTGTGAGTTCCTTTACTAAAACAATGTATATCATTTTTCACAATATCCCTGAATTCTGTCATTGTACCTGATATTTACATTATTTTTTGCTTGATAACAAGTGAATTTACTGACTCATTGAAAACACATTCTTTAAAGTAATCCATAAATTGGATCCTTTTACACACCCCAAAACTGTCATTTTCATATCTACCATAATCTAGCACTTTAGTTAATACATAGTTTGGTACTAATTATTTCATAAAATACTCTGTATGTTTATCTAACGATATGCATCTGTTAAAGTTTTATATATATAAATAAGCTTCAGTCTCAAAATGTCTTTACCTGAAAAATTGGTTGTAGGTATATGCCTGAATATGTTTGTACAAGGGATCAAATATTCTACTAAAAATGTATTCTTATTAAAGTGATAAGTTATACTGAATAATATATAGTAATTATGGCTAAAATTAGTAATCTAGGTATACTTGTAAGATATTTTCTCATTTGATAAAATACCAAATATACGTATTCAATGATTTACAATTAACTCTATAAATATATATGCCATGTAAAGAAGTATCAATTACATTGAATTTACACATATTTAAGGAAACTTAAAGATGTGAATTATTTTATACTTACCTGTTTGTTGATTCAACAAACATTCATTTAGGCTCTATTGTAGCTAGTTAAAAATGAATAGTTTGTGCATTTGAAAGGATAATATAAGTCGAGAGACTTAAATATTAGAATATTGTCATGTTTTGAATATGAAGTGTTCCCCAAAGACTCATGTGTTTAATGCTTGGATTCTAATATAGCAATATTCAGAGATGGGGCTTTTAGGGAATAATTGGAACATGAGGACTCTAACCTCATCAGTGGATTAATCCATTGAAAGCTCAAAGGTCTGAGAGTTGTTAGAAACAGTATGCAGGTGGGGTATAATTGGAGGGAATAGGTCACTTGAGAGGTGTGCCTTAAGGGCTATAACTTGTCTCTGGTCCCTCCTCTCTCTCTCTCTCTCTCTCTCTCTCTCTCTCTCTCTCTCTCTCTCTCTCCCCCTCCCTCCCTCCCTCCCTCCCAAGTCCCATGAGGTAAAGAAATTTGTTCTGTTATGTCCTTCTGCCATGATATTCATCCTCAAAGCCAAAAAGCATCCTCAAGCCCAAAGCATTGGAAGCAGCTGACCCTGAACTGAAACCTCTGAAACTGCCAGTCAAAATAAATCTTTAGGTGGGTTTTATGGTGCCAGTGTGTAATCCCAGTTGCTTGGGAGGCTGAGGCAGGAGGATTGCCAGTTCAATGCATCCTCAGCAATTTAGCAAGGCCCTAAGCAACTCAGTGAAATCCTGTCTCTAAGTGAAATATTAAAAATGTGTCTCATTGGTTAAGTGCCCCTGAGTTCAATCCAAATCATCAATCAGTCTTTAGTCCTCCAAGCTCTTTATGTCAGGTATTTTAGTCATAGTGAATAAAAGTTGAAAAATACAATTATATTTAATTATATCAATTTTTAAAAATGTATTTCCTGAGCATCTACTATACTTCTGAGGCTTTACCAAGCTATAAATATGTAAAGCACCTGTTTTATAGGACATTAAGAGCCATTATAGTTTAGTAAACATAACTACTTTAATAAAACAATGTCTAATCTAAATGTCTATTTGGGTGTAAATTCCTAACATAATTGACTGCAGTATATGTTATTACTAAATTTGAGCTGTGTATGTTAATCTCAATTTATCTAATTTATCTTCACCTATCTACCTACCTACCTCTCTTATATTATTGTTTCTTGAAGAATAAAACTGCTATCAATGAGTTTTAAACCAAAGTAAGATATAAGATGACTCACTAAACCACATATTTCCTATGTATAAACTGCTAGTTTCTTATATGAATGCAAATTAAGAATAAAATATCTCTAGTAAGTGCCATCTATAAAGTAGTCACAGCTTATGTACTATTAATAAACTTCACAACACATGTTTTAAGGCATAGAAATTTTTTTCCAAGCATGTTAGAAATGTGCTTCAGGATTATATTTGCAAATTATAGATCCATTATTTATGAATACATCATAAAGTTACTTCTGAAAAAATATTGGCCTGTCTGAAGTTCTTTAGAAACATTACTGTCTCTATTTGGCTAAATATTTATTTTACTGAGGAGAAAATGGAATGCATAATACTTAATATCAAAATATTTTCTCATCACAAAGCATTTGCAGGAGTAGGACATTGGTAATAGCGTAATTTCTTCCTTTACTTTTTTTTCTTTTTGAGGAATGCTAAAATGATCTGGAGAGTGTATGAAATACATTTATTTCTTTTAGAAGGTCTAAGTTTTGTTTGAGAACAGATTTTTGCAGTCAACATTAAAAAACCTGCAAATGAAATGGAAATTTTAAATCCCACAACTATTGGAGCCAAACTATAGAAGACACTGAATTCAAACTCCAACTTTCATGAAAAATGTAAGTTAAAGCTATTTTGATGCTGTCTGAATATTAAAATCTGGCCAATGTTTTGCTATTGCTTTTTACATAACCATCCAATTCCAAGACACCTACCCTGAATTTAATTTTCGTATTCAGTTTTCACTTTCTTTATCTACACTTCTTTATTAGCACCCGCTTTTCACCTACACTTTGCCACTGTAAAAATTCACCTGTCTTCATTCTCAATTAATTTCAGTTTTCTTTCATCTCCTTTGCCATTTACATTAAATAAGAGCCTTTTCATAAGTACCTTTTCTGCCTTCAAATGTATTTTCCAGAGAAAGCAATTTCAAGTACTTTCTTTTCTCTGATTATTGTAGATCATCTAATCCATAGGTCCTTCAGTTTTTGGACTAGTTCTGGTGCCCATTTCTCTGTGTCCTCTCTGCTGAGTAAAGTATCACATGGATTGTCATCAGTTTAATTTTGTTCTGGAGCAATCTGTACTTTGAAAATTGAAAGAGAAACTTTATCCATTGTGGAACATGGGAAAAGGTGTTGCTCCCCTGAGCACCACCAAACATTTTGTTCTTTTTCTCATTCTGACAATGTTCTAAAATCAATGTTAAGTACCTATGCCTGTGTCTTTCCTAACATTCTTTCTATAAAGTAGACTACATTCAATACTGATAGATAGTATAAAAATATGACATGCTAATTTGTAAATAATGCATTTCAGCTAAGTGAAGGTGCATGTAGCTTTTGCAATGATTTAGAAAAAGCTGTAGGAGAATGAGTCAACACACGGTGATGCATGGCACACTGTCAGGGCAAATTCAAAAGTCCTGTGAGACTGAAATGGATGCCAAATACATCTTGTGATAAATTGTCTCATTCTGGAAATCAGCAGCATTGGATGTATCAGTGTACTGCCATCCACTTACATTTGGGATTTTATATTATCATGTTCATTTTGATAAATTGGATTAAGTTTCATAATTTTTACATGTTAATGATTAGGAGCTAAATCCCAGTTTTATGCTTGTTTATATTTGAATAGTATTATTATAAAAATAATTTAGATCTTCATGGATGTTTTAAGTAATTTTTCTTTTTCTACAACAATATATTGTTGTCCTGAACAAATGAACAATCACAATCTCTTATCTAGAGAAGATCCTTTAAATGATTTGGACTGAATTTTGGAGGGTGAGATGGAAACAGCAAACACAACTGATAAATTCTTTGTCACAATTTATTCTCTGAAGAATTTGACAACCTTATTAATTGTCATGGATCAATAATTTCCAAAATCAGACTGTGCTTGCATTCCATGCTAATCCTTGTTTCATACTTAGGCTCTTGTATTTCACTGACAGAACTGGAGCAAATCCAGCCACTCTTTTGACCCTGTTCCCCAAATGAAGTAGTTTCTGTTGCCTTCTTTTTCTATAGTTAAGTCACTTGTAAATCCATGATAGAGTATGGTTCTCGAGATGCCAAAATAGGACACTAGTAATGATCTCTAAATCCTGACAGTATGGTTGTCAATCAGCTAAATATTTTCTCCTGTCACTTTTATCTAATGTATATAGAAGAAAAGTAAAATTTACATATCTGAGACTTTACAGTTTACTTTTCTGTAACATTGTTTGAGTTTTCTAAACCAATCATTTCTTTACTAACAAATCATTACAAACTTAGCACCATAAAGCAATATTCATCTATCATCTCAATTTCTGAGTTTTTACTAGTCTGGACATAGCACCACATATATGGATTGTTTACTATGGATTTTTTATGACCCAAATAAGGATGTTGGCAGCCTGTGTTCCTTTCTGGAGACTACTGAGATGGATCTCTTTCCATGATCAATCAGGATGATGGCCAAATTTAGTTTCTTGAAATTGTAGGACCCAAGTTTTCATTCCTTTGAAGGCTGCAGAACAGAGGTCAGTTGTTGCTTTTAGAGGGTTAATACATTTTTTCCCATGCTCTATATGTGGCTTCCCTCCAGAGACTGTTAATAAGGGTGTTCTTCATTCAGATTTCTCCTTTTGACACATGTCTCTGATGGACTTATCTTCTTTCTTCTTCTGTTATAAGAGCGCATGGATTACATTTGGCTCCTTGGATAATGCAGAATTATCTCTCTATTTATTTTTTGTTTTTAGTTGTAGATGGACACAATACCTTTATTTAATTTATATATGCAGTGCTGAAGATTGAACCCAGTGCCTCACACAGGCCAGGCAAGCACTCTACTACTGAGCCACAACCCTAGCCCTATCTCCTTATTTAGGGTAGCAGATTAGTTGGCTTAATTATATCTACACAATTATCTTAACTAATTCTTAATTCTTCTACACAATTATCTACATTAGCTTTTGACTAAATCTGGGGGACAAGGATCTTGGGAGTGGAATATATTAATAATTCTGCCTTCCCTTACTCTTATGAGTCATGTGGTCAAAACTTTAGATATAATATATATAATTATAGTTACTATGATGCAGGTTTATAGATTTCTCATAAGCTGAGACTAATCTGTTTATTTTATTATGTTTTCTTTACTGAATAATTGTTGGACATTTACCTTGTTGGGCAAGGTAAATGTCCAATAAATGAATATAACCTCTCTGAGGCTCATTTTACTCATCTGTTCAATAGATGAATAAATGAAAATAAGGGAAAAATTGGGAGGCAAGAGGAGAGATAGGAATGAAAAGACACCAGGTATGTATCAGCTTCTGTCAAATCATACCATTTTTACGTGCTTAGTTCCTGCATAGCACCTTTTGGAGATTTCTTTGTAAAGCGATTGGCACTGGCATTCAAGTGATCATAATAAAGACTTATTTACAATCTCTTGAGTTTACAGGCTATCATTTAATAGCAGATATGTATTGAAAACTTAACATGTTATGAAAGGTAAGAATGGAGATAGACCTAACAGGGACTCATAGTCATTTTTATTAAATTAAACTTCTAATAAGGTCATTTACCTCTTTAACTTACTGAATGCATTTCTCCCTTTAAAACTCTTCCTAGTTATTCAATTCTCTTCCAGATCTTGTCCAACCTCTCTTTCCCATATCAGCTTTGTTGTCATCAATTCCTGATCCCCCAATATTTCCCCATGCTGAACTCCTG
This sequence comes from Callospermophilus lateralis, assembly GCF_048772815.1. Lineage (NCBI taxonomy): Eukaryota > Metazoa > Chordata > Mammalia > Rodentia > Sciuridae > Callospermophilus > Callospermophilus lateralis. Next base: position 93,512,971 of record NC_135310.1, on the reverse strand, counting down.
TGACTCTCTGAATATATGCCATCTTGCTTCAAACTCTGTCAATCTGTAGGTATCCTGAGCCAGTATTTTGATCATAAACTGATTTAACTCTTCAATGGATCCTATCGACTTTATTATTTTTTCCATTTTCTGTGTCCCATAGCTACTTACAGATAACTATTATATAGAAAAATAGTTCAAATAATCTTCTGTATGTCTCCATGCACAATAATGAGTCACTCAAAAATAGAAAAAAAAATTATATTATTCTTGATCATTAGCCCAGAATACTAAAATTAGTCTAATAAAAGTTATTAATGAATTCTAAATTAAAAAGAAAACATATGGAAGTGTAACTGATGTGATTCTGCAATTTGTATACGGGGTAAAAATGGGAGTTCATAACCCACTTGAATCAAAGTGTGAAATATGATATATCAAGAACTATGTAATGTTTTGAACAACCAACAATAAAAAAAAGAAGAAAACATAAAGAAAAGGAGAATTAATGGTGAGATAGTAAGAGAAGAACAATGAAAATAAGAAAAAAATGGAAGGCAAGAAGAAAGATGGGAATGAAAAGACACCGGGTACATATCAGCTTCTATCAAATCATACCATTTTTAGGTGCTTAATTCCTGCATAGCACCTTTTGGAGATTTCTTTGTAAAACATCACAAGTGTATTTTGAAAAACAAATTTACATTTATATAGTTTTTCAGTGAATATCACTGATGAAATTGTTTAATATTAGTGAATGTCTTTTTATGATTGTTCTGCAACTGCAAATAATTTTTTTTTCTTTTACATTCGTAAAGTTCCACTGTTTTCTGTACCTTTAAATCTGCATTGACTGATAATTGTTCTTAATGTTTTCACTTTGAATTCACTAAGAAACCAAATTTCCAAAGAAACTTTTGCAGCATCATTGACATAATTTAGTGTATCATTTTGAATAATTTAAATAGCAATAAATTGTAGCTTTTTTGCTACATCATTTTCTGACTTTTGTTATATACTGGTTTGTGAAACAATTAAAAACTGAGGGGAGTAATCGGAAGAGGACTTGTCTTTGATCTTTAGGGATCTATTTCCACTTGATTCTGCCATTAGTTGGACATTTTCTTGGACACCATGCTTTATGATGTCTGATTAATAATCACCTCAGAACTGCCCACAGTTGCCTGCAAATAGTGCTCTGTTGCACTTCCCTTCCTCTTTCTATTTCCAAGTTATTTTTAATATTAGAAAAATCAGTTAAATTTGAAAAAAAAGATTTTACATATACATCAGCTCTGCTTTTATCAAACAAACAAAAAAAGCAGAGTATTTTATGCCTCATTAATAGGTTAGATTATATGAATTTTACATATATCCTGGGTTTTCTATTACAATCAAACACCAAGTTTTGATAGACCTGAATCTCTCCTCTTCTTAGTTTTCACTAGAGTTAATGACAATCATATTCAGACTTGAATTTCCTTATATTTGAGTAAATCAAAGGTAATTGAAGTCTAGAAGGTGAAAAAAAAAAGATTTGTTCTATAGAGAAAATAAAAGAAAACTGCTAAAGACTAAGGTATTCTGTTTGGCTTACTTTCTGTAGAACAATCAATACCCTGATTCTCCACTTACTTTACTTTTTAAATATATTTAGTACTTTTATATTCAATCCATTTTTTTCATTCAGTGGCAGTTAATTATAATGCATATTTTGTTTTGCACTCATCTTTAGACAAACATTCCATTGCTTGTTGAAAAAAAAACTTAAAACATTCTTTTAAAAAGTTGCCTGTTGTTTGTTGTGTGATGATCTCAGAAAAATGAATATAATAAGAAATGAGCCAATATGTGATTCGATATAATATAGTGTCAACCTCAATTCTTAATTTTTTTTCATTTATTCTTGATGGTGGCAAGTAACCTTAACATGAACAATCTTACATCCTCATTTCTGTCCAACTATAACCCACAGCACCACTTCCACGTCCACTTCACCCCAAACTCAATCCCCATCTACATGTCAGAGAACAGTAGACATGCTCTCAGGGCACACTAAATTAAACAGAAAATTAGAGTCAAATTTCATTAGGTTAGAAGTATGAAATCCTCCTGAAAAAGGCAAAACTAAAATCAAGTACTGATGATCCATAGGACTGCCTCTATTGAAAGGAAACAAAGATGAATTTTGTTGGAAGAAATAGGACACCAAGCTAGTAATGATAGTTCTGAAAGTTCAATGTTATCTCCATGCTTATGATGCAGGCCACAAGCTGACTTGCATGGGCCATGTTATTACTGGATGACACTAAATCTTCAGGAAATTGATCTATATTGAGGACCTTACCATCTGATTCAGGCCTCCCTGATTCCAGGCCTGGGACCTCTTAATGACCAATTCTCAATGACAGTTAGTGTAATCCACTCTTGGAACCTCTGTGGTCAGACAGATATGTGTGTTAAAAGAGATAATTCTGGTGTAGGTAACTAGGATTCTAGTAGCAGAGGCCAAAGTATGGCTTACAACACTGTACGTGAAAGCTGTGGGAAGATGATATTGATGGAAAGTTCCCAGAAGATCAAGGTGAGCTGCAGTCTATGCAAGAGAAATGCCCAGAGGAATCTGACACAAGTCAATTATTCCTCTTGGTACTATGAATAACAATGAGGAATAGTCACTTTTAACATTTGGGAAGACATGGAACTTTTGATGATTTCTGGAATGTGAAAAAATAATTATTCTATAGAAAATAAAAGAAAGTGACTAAAGACTAAGATATTGTGCTTGGTTTACTTTGTGTAGAACAAACAGTGTGTTGTGTTGCATGAGAATTATTTAACACTGCTTGTTTCCTTGTCCATTTCTAAGATGTTATTTTGTTTCCCTGGGTCTGGCATACTTCAAATCTTAATGCTATTCAAGAGAAGAATTGCTTTCTGAAGGGAGAAGGATGAGTAGGGTCTTTGAATCTGTATGTGTGTATGTGTCCTCACATGTTAAAATCATAGTGTGTTGCATTGCATTGCTTTTGTCTTCATTATAATTTTCTCTTTTTTACTGATTAATCAGAAAGATTGGTTTTGTGATACCTTGTGTGTGTTGTCAGAGTGGTAAGATGAAGCAATACAATAATAGGTTTCAGATTCTCACATTTCGTAAAGATCCAAAAAGAATCTTATAAATAGGAGGTTCTTTTTATTTATGTTTTGGTACTGGGGAATAATCCCGGAGGTTCAATCTGAGCTACATCCCCAATTCTCCTTAATTATATATTTACTTAGAAACAAAGTCTCCCAAGGTTGTTGAGGCTAGCCTCAGACTTGTGATTCTTTTCCCTCAGCTTCCAGAGTTGCTGTGATTATAGGTCTATACCACCACACCTGGCCTAAAGAGGATATTATTAAACTTTAGGACTACAGAGGAGAATCTAGAGGTTCTGTGAAATTAAATGGAAAATATTACACTATTTTTTTATCACTTAGCCCTAGTTTCATTTTATGATCTCTTTTAATTATTTATGTAGAAATAAAGCTCAAGAGAATTAAGTTTGGAGACATTGTTTCTGAGAGAAAATTTCATGTTTTATATTATTTAAACCTGTTGCCAATAACCCAATCTTTATGATTATAATTCTATCAAATAAGCATAGTTATTAGATGTACTTCTCTATCAACATTTCTCGTACATGAATTATATATCATTATAAATGCATAATGCAGTATAATATGATTTATTTTCTTTTTCTTTTTTATATTTTTTCTTCTTTTCTTTTTTATTGATTTTAAAAAAAAAGTAGAAGCAGAATGCATTACAATTCTTATTACACACATACAGCACAATTTTTCATATCTCTGATTGTATATAATGTACGTTGACACCAATTCGTGTCTTCATACATGTACTTTGGATAATGATGTCTATCACATTCCACCATCCTTGCTAATCCCATGCCCCCTTACAGATACCATTATTTTTTTAAAGTTATTCTGAGAAAGGATTTACAGATACCTTAGAGAGTCAGAGAGAGCTATTGACACCAAAGTCTAAGACCCTTGACTGAAGGGACTTTCTAAACTGTCCTCCTTCTATAGAGAACTCTTGATCTGGGAAGACCTTGAGCTATGAGGGCTTTGGAGGCCTGTGCAGCATCTTGGAAGACACCAGCTTCTGAGAAGATAGTTGCTGAATTTAGTACCACCACCCAATGTAACTAGTTATTTGATGTTAGGGTCAAAAAGTCTTATATGCCCTTGGAAAGACTCAAAATCAACACAGGGCACTGTATCAAGAAGCATGCCTAAGGACACAGTATGGCTATCTCAGGTACCAGTGGGATGGAATGTGGGAATTTGACAGATACATTTTCTCAGTATTTTCACAGCTTTGTAAAAACCAAAATCTTGCCATACCTTGGGTTGAAATTGTCCAACAATGTATTTGTTGAACATTCCTATTATGGTGGTGCTATGGGAACACAGGATACAACACATGTTGATTTCAACAAAAATTTTACAAAAATTTTTCAGCCTCCTTGTATTTGGGAAATGAGGTACAGATTGCAAAACATAATATCTCTAAAAGGAAATCTGGATGACATTTTGTATCATAAATATTTTATTTTCTATTTGTATAAATGTTTTCCTTTATTCAATATATTTTTTAATTCAACAAAAATAAATTTCACCAAAACATGGGATGTTAAAACTTTAAGCTTTCAATCTTGCTAGGTTTGGGTGTATGTGTGTGCTTGTGTGTGTGTGTGTGTGTTTCTGTGTATGTGTGCTTGCGCATGCAAACATGCTTGTGCAAGTATGGGCATTTTTTATTAAGTAAACGATTTATTTCCTACTTTAGGTGACTCATGCTGGCCAAATTTAAGTGCTACTTATTGGTTTTGCAAAAGATTAATAAATTCTCTGGCTCTTTCATTCTGTACCCTGCAGGAGAGACATGCTTCTCTTTTTCCATCTGTGGTCATTCTCTACTGTGCAATAACTGAAAATCAAGAGGCTCTTTGATTCTCCTCCCTCAGGTGCTCAGAATCACTTTCCTAAAGCTGTTATTACATTGAAGGATGTGAATGTTAGTACATTTACTCAGAATTTGCTTTAAGCATTTCCAGTGAACAGATATGAATAAGGCCTTAATTTTCAACCATCTGTTTTCCTTCTACAGTATAAGTTCAGAAATATATTCCGAGTTTTAGTTGCTATTTTCTTTTCTGGGTTAGATTTTTTCCTTGTTTTTCAAAAATCATGGATGCTGAAAATTCTTCCAATGTCAGTAAAAACTAAAAAGTGTCAACAAAATTACCAGTGAGGAAATGGATGTTTTTATTAATTATGAACTTTGACAAGTATAATATTCATTGTTTCTCATTTTAGATGCATTAACATGCATCTTTTTAATGAAATTGATCAAACTTTTTTTTCTCAGAAACTATGCTTTAAAAAATGAACCAATTATTGGATCAAAGTTTCTTCTTATGTGAAAGGTTGACCTCAGAAGTACTTTCTTGAGAGAATTATCTTCATTTATTATTACAACTTTATATGCTTCTTAGTTTCCTGCTTCTTTTCCCTTTAAGACTAAAAATGAGCCATGAGCTTTCTGACTGTATAATTGACAATAAAACCTATAAAAGCATTCAATTAACATTTTATTGTGCTTCCAAGTTTTTCGTGTGTTTATTAGATATATCTTATAAATGTAAAGTTTTATTTGACAACTAATAGTCAAAGAAATTTAGACCAGGTCATATTTCCTCAAACTGGAAAACTTTGGTAACAGTTTTGGAAATAGGAAGGGGAAAATAATATCATTTTGTATATGAGACTGCTATTTGAACCCTTTTACCCTTGTTCATGAGACTGCTATTCCAGGAGTACAAACTTCACTTATATCTTGATTGATATACTACAAAAGAATAAGAATGAGAAAATTTGTGGTCCTATGTGGTAAATTTTGATGTGGATCTAATTGAAAAGTAATGCTGTTTCCATTGTAACTTATATATCTTAAATATATTTAAGCATTTTCTACTGCTTTCACTAAATAAATAACTGAAAATCTAAATAAAATTAAAAGATAACAATTTAAATCCAAAGTCCTTTGGTATACACTGTAGTAAGGTTTATGAACTATTGTTTTATTTGAAAGTATACAGTTAAATTTATTGGTACATTTTTAACCTGTCAAGGATCTTTCTCATTGACCTAAGCAATCTTCTTCATTTGATTTTTTCCAAGACTGTCAAGAGTTTGACACATTTTTCATCAAATGTTCTGTTTTCATTCTCCAAAGACAGACCACATAAAATTTCATATTTATAGACAATAGATTTAGCATGTGGGGACATCTGGAAGATTTATTACCAGATCATTAATTGGAAAAATATTATGAATAGATTGAAACTCAATTCTGTTTTTCACTCCAATTCATGGAAATATTATTTACTATACATCTGTGCTAAATGAACCAACACTGTGGCTTGAAATTTTGTTTATTCAATCCTTCTATTTAATTAATAATAAGTACTGTATAAAAATGACAAACCAAGAAACAGGGTATCAAGTAAGTAAAACTTAAAATAGAAAACAAGCGATATCAAAATGGGCCAACCACATGCTTCTTGCTAAAACTTCCAATTCCTCCCAGGAATTCATAAAGCCTTATTTACATGGTGAAGACATTACTTCTAGAACATTGCAGTTTCCTCAAAGCAAGATAAGCAAACAATCACAGAAACAGCAAACAAACAAATGAACAACCACCGAAACAGCAATTACAGCCATTTCAGGCATTATGTACTCTGTCCACACCCTTTGGAGAAAATGCTTGATATCTGAATACACTGCATTATTACCTATCTGACCACAGAGAGTAAGTAATTAGACCAGATTTAACAATGGGACACAGGTCTTGTAATGCTGGTGCACAGAGAACAAGGGTAAAAGGGTTCAAATGGTAGTTAGGGAGAGTCACTGACAAAGGCAGGAGGGGACCTGTAAGTTTTCTAGAAAGAATATTGGTTTATTCTTTGGCACATATGTAAGGGATGCTGACTACTGGCCTATGATAAAATTTAAGGGTATTTTCCAATATCTCAAAATAGTAAGTATTTTTACAATACATATTCAAGAAATTCAAGAAAAATGTCTTAAAAACTTGAGGGCATGGAATGAATCAAGTTTAGAATTAATTATTTTAGTAGCAAGTGAAGTAACAAGGATGTACTGCAGACTATATTTTTACTTGTATAAAACTTCTCTCAGCTGACTTTTGTTGATAAAAAAGAAGCATTCTGCTGTCATATACCTAATTAGAATATATATATATATATACATATTATAAAAAAGAGAAGTTTTTGTTCAGTTTTAAAACAAGAAAAATACACAATTATTAATTTCATTCTGATTCTCTGGACCGACAGGCTGGAGAATGGTATCCCTTTCTTTTAAAGTGGTTCTCTTTTCCTAGTCCTCATTGAATCTAGTGTAAGGTACAATGCTGCTCTTGAGTCAGGGCAGTTCCTTAGGTTATAGTTAAATCTCCTTTCTGTGAAAATTGTCCAATAATGAAGACTGTATTTTTGAAATCTTTATGATTTTTTTTTTTGGTCAGCTCTCTGGAGGGAGGTATGCCCTCCCTCATGGAAGTAGCCATGTGCCTAATGATTATGCAATTTATTTCTGTCTTCTTTTCAAAAAAATCCACTATTGCTATACTTCAGCTGATTGCTATTTCTCTGAGTTGGAATCCAGGACTTCTCCCTCTCCTCCCCTTTTTCATCATGAAGCTACCCAATTTAATTCAATCTTGGGAAGCATACAGTATACACTGGTGCTACTTACCCTCTATTTTCCCCTTATCATCTCAGTTTTTATAGCCAGATTCTCTATTTCCTTCACTCTGGCAACTGATTAAAAATATGTCAGAGATTCTCAATCTATGATTCATTTCATTAATTTCCAAAAGTTTTACCTTTTTATCTCCCATGATTGGAAGTTGTTTTCAAAACCTTTTTGTACAGTTTGATATTCATTCTTTGGCTGTATCCGATCTACGGTTTTAGGCCAACTATTTACTTTGGAAAAAAGTCCATATTTTACTTCTTGAAATTTCATGTATTTATTTCATACCTTCTAAAAATATATTTTTCTCTTTAAACTATTGGGAGATTTTAAGTCTATTAGTGTGTTTTCTAAACACTTTTAATGGATCTATCTTCATTGAATCTTTGATGTTCACAGTGCTGAAATATATTATGAACCTTGTCATATTTATTCATAGCAAAATTCATGAAAATTTTCCTTAAAACACCTGTAGAATGGATTTGAGGTTATTTTTTTTTTATGATTCCTTAGAGAGAACAACTAAGAAACCTGTCCTGTCATGATAGCCTATTTTATGGTTTACAAAGGAAGAGCATTACACATTGTCTCAGGTAGAGATTTGAGTTCTGTTCTAGGGAAAAACTTTGTCTTCATCTCCTTTATGAGTTGAGAGTTCCTGGTTCACAGATCAAAAGTAACCATGTATTACTGTAAACACAAATAGATAAGAGTTGCTCCCAGATGTGGTTTCTATTAAGTAAACTCATAAACAGAAAGAAAAGATTGTGATTAAATAATTAATTATTATCATGATTTATAAAGAAATATTTGAGTTTTATGTTTCTTTGTTTATATCGTGAAGGCGTTTTTAAAATTTTTCTTTTTTCTTTTTTCATATACATGATAATAGAGTATATTTTGACATATTTATAAAAACACAGAGTATATCTTTTTCAAATTAGGATCCCAGTCTTGTGATTATACATCATATAGAGATTCATTGTGGTGTATTTATATATGTACATAGAAAAGTTTGTCAGATATTTATAAAATTTCTTTTTTCAGCAAGCTAGTGTATTGTTTCTCAGATTTTGAGTCTTCTCTACAACTTTGAAAAATATTTATTATTTGATGGGTGAAATGATTAATAACATGTCTAGCATTATAACTGAGAGCTTGCTTTTTAAGAGAAGCAGATTTTATGTTATGAAGGTTTTTCTTCCTTATATTAATGCAATTTAAACTATAGAAGCAACAGCAGACCCACTGAATGCAGAGCACATGTGAAATTGCATTAAAACATGAAAACTTTAGAAGATAAATGACATATCATTTGACAAACTATATATGTAGTTACTTAATATATGTTTATTTTTAGTAGAGAGTTGAGAAATTCAGGTTTAAATTCAAAATTTTATATAACAAGTTCAATAACTTCTTACATTCACTAGGTTCGTAACAAATTTGAACATGTACTGAAACATATATTAATCTTTGTAGCAAGATAACTGCTGAGTAAGATCCTTTTGTGTTCATCTTCCCATACATATATCTAGTTGAGCACTGATTCATGTACCAAACTGATAGGCAACAAGTAGACATGAGCAGTGGGAACATGGCAAAGAAAAAATTAGTTCTACAGAACTGAGCCCAAATGATAACTAGTAACAGATTTTTAAGGAAGTCATCCTGGCCATTCTCTGATTTAAGATAATAACCTATAACAAACAGCATATTATACATAAATTTGTCTACTTCAGTTTCCTTCTCAAATTAAGCAGAAGATAGATAGATAGCTCTGACCAGAGACTAGAAACTCAACAGTCCCCAAATCAATGAAAAGTTTCAGATAAAATTTACTGGTGCATGCCAGGATGACCAAAAGTTTCCTTTAGGTCCTTGACATAATATTTAATCTTATTGTAATTATAAATTTCCACATCCTGATGAAAACTGCCTCTTCACCCCAATAAAGGCTGGGGCACAAAAAGGGAGTTGTTGCTGAGAAAACCCACTTTCTCCTGAGTAGATTCTGTTTTTGACCCTTTTTTGTCTTCTAATACATTTTGTAATCTTTTTACTACACTTCATGTCTTGCATGAAGTCTTCTCTAGCAGGAACACAAAAGCTAAGCACAACCTCTTCTAACAAAACTACCTGCACAAGAAATAGGGAAATCACAGGATGCCCATAGTGCCTGATTCTTATAACAACACACACAAAAAAAGACATATTAAAGAAGACAATCAGAAAAGCATCACCAAAACCACAACTCCCCAAACTGCAAATAACACAGTATGGAGAAAATCATTTTTTGGGTGAAGGAGCAGGAATTAAATGTATGCCACAATCCTGAACCAAATACCATGAATACTAGGATGAAACCCAGTGCTCATAGACACTTGGAATACATCCCCAGACCAATATCCATGAATTGAGCCTCTGGAAATGGATTGGTGAAGAGGTAAAGAGGAGGCCTCCATCACCCCACCCCCAAACTTGGAAGCAAAGTTCTAACCACTGGAGAGCTTAGAACAAAAATTAGTATAGGTCTTTCTATGAAGAGTATCGCCAGGATCACCAAGATGAGAGTGAAAACTAGGCAGAGACAAACATTGCTATACTCAGGCCATAATCACAGAGGTGATTCTCAACCTACTTTGGCATCAGACAGAGATCTCTTTGCACAGTGTACAAACTCGAGTTATGACCTTCTTTAGAGGTAACCACAAAGAGGGCCTGGAGCATTCTTGATAATGTGCAGATCCTTGTGGCTGTGAAACTCAGGAGTAAGATAGTCTAGCATCTTTATTGATGAATGAGTAGCATCTTCAGGACCCATTTTCTGACTTTGGGCAACACAGCTGTTGCCAGGCCTGTGCTCACAGATGAAGCTCTGGACCTGCTTTACCATCAGGCATATCATCTTTCTACCAGGATTGGTGGAGAAAATCTGTGTTTCTACATGTATCACTACTAGCTGTAGCACTATCCTTGGGGTGCCACTGATATTGTGTGGGTATATACACCTTAGCATAAGCTTAGGTGGCCTAGCACCTGTCTACAACAACATTATCTAAACCACAGTTAGCACAGTGTGGAGTAAAACTCTATCCATAAGGACAGGGTAATAAGCACAGGACTTTGACCTATAATTTAGTTTTGAGATGGTGAAATTTAACACTTGATTAATCCTAATTCCCATCTTCAGGTCTCCCTCCAGACAGAGAATCTGGAACATCCTTAGTATAAGTGGAAAATGCATGGCCTATGTTATCAGACTTCTCTCCTGGCTAGCATCATCTGTGAGTGAGTGCAGTAGTATTAGGACATAATTACCCATCAACAGTAAGAAGCATATAGCTGCGTGGACCTTGATCCTACCCAAATGCTGTGCTAGTATTGATGAGTTGTGCTGAGCTTAGGCTATGACATAGCTTGGTAGTGTTGGTAGCCACAGGCATGGGATAGAAGTCCATTCATTATGATTCTTCCCAGAGCTGACACCATAGGCCAGTGATTGTGAATAATACACATGTGCTTCTCCCATCCCAAAGAGAGGCTCAAAGCACTTCCTCTGTTCATTCTGGACAAGAAACCAGCTGTGGTTTTGAGACAAGCTAGAGGCTTAGATCACCTTCTAGTGATGAAATACAAAAATATATTAACACTGACTTCACACAAACCTGAAATGGGCACGTTCAGTGCTTGAATAGTAGAAGTGATTATAGGTGAAGATAAAATTATCAGCCTGCTTAAAGTTTGTGGATCCATAGGCACAGATTAAACCATAATAAGGAAACTGGAATAAATATCTAATTCTATGGAAACTGGAATAAATATATAACTCTTCAATGTCCAGATAGTACTGCATGCCAACAATCATCCAGAGTTTTAAAGAAACCATGACCTCATATAATAGTCAGAATAAGGTACCAGAAAATGACCAAGAAATAATCAGTAAGAGGTAATAGATGGAGAATTTAAAACAATGTTTTAGGAAAATTTAACAAGATTGTAGAAAACAGAAAGAAATAACTCAATACTCTAACACAGAAGCTTAATAAATAAATTGAATGAGCAGTAAAATGAATGAACGGGGCTATGGAAAAAGTTCAGTGGTGCAACATTTGCCTAGCATGCATGAGAACATGGGTTCAATCCCCAGCACTAAAAAAGAAAATAGGGAATAAAATATCAAACTGACAGAAACCAGTAAGCTGAAAAACATACCAAAAAAAATTAAAATATAATAGAAGGCATCAACAGCAGGATAAATCAAACTGAAGATAGAATCAGTAAGCACAAAGACAAGTATTTGAAAGTACAAAGTTGAAGCAAAAAGTATAAAGAGAATTTTTGGCAATTTATGAGATTTGGGACAGTATATAAAAGTAAATATTCAGGTTATTGAGGATTAATAGAATCTTCAGAACACCAAGGATTAGAAAGTTTTTCATAAAAATAATAGTAGTAAACTTTCAAAATCTGGAGAAAGAATCAAATATCTAAGGACAGGAAGTTTGATGATTACCATTTGTACTTAACCACTTATACCCTAAGACATGTTATAATCATTTCTCAAATATAAAAGATAAAGAAAAGATTCTCAAGGCAACAAAAGAAAAGAACAAACAGTACAAGAATGTCCAACTTGCCTGGCTGTAGATTCTCAGCAAAAATTTGTAGACTAAGAGAGGGTAGCTTGAGAGTTTCACAATAATTAGGGCAATAAAAGTGTCAACTGAATATATTGTGTCCAGCAAAGTCATTTTTTTTCAGAAATGAAGATGAGATAAAGACATTTTCAGATAAACAAAAACTCAGAAAAGAGAGTTCTTCAAAATGAAAGAGAAAGACATTATCCAGAAATCATACCATTGGCTTCTTTCAGTCTTAGTCAGCTTTTTGTCACTGTAACCAAAATACTGGACATGAACAACTCAGAGGAGGAAAAATTTATTTATCACTCACAGTTTCAGAGGTCTCAGTCCTTAGTCAGTTGATTTCATTGCTCTGTGCCCAGGTAAGGCAGTGCATCTCGGGGGAAAGCCCAGGAAACAAAAGCTGCTTAGCTCATGGCTGGGTCAGGAAGCAGGGAGGAAGGAAGGACATGGGGGGATGATGCACCCTTCCAGGAAATATTCTCAGTGACTCACCTCCTCCAGGTAAGCTCCATTTGCCTACAGATACCACACAGTCAGTCCTTCAAAGTAGGATGAACTGTTTAGGTTACCACTCTCACAATCTAATCATTTCACCTCTAAGTATTTCTACATTAACATGAGTTTTGGGGGGACATCTCATACCCAAATCATAACAACAGCCAAAAGAGAAGAAATTATAATGTCAAACATGTATCAATGTTCTCATATTTACTGAAGCCTTGTTCATAATATCAAAGAAACATAATAAATTTAAGGTTTCATCATCTGTATGAATGAATAAATTGTGACATATGTGTATATATATATATATATATATATATATATATATATATATATATCTGTGTGTGTGTGTATACACACATACACATATATGTAAATCCACAAATATGTATATAAAATGTATATCATAATACATATGTAATGGAATATTATATTGCTATAAAATAAATGAGGTCCTGACATCTGCAATAGCATTGATAGAACCAGAGATTATAAATTTAAGTGAAATAATTCAGGTACAGAATTACAAATTACTATGTGTTCTCCAATATGTGGAATCTGATGTCTTGTAAAATTGGAAAGTAAAACAGTGGTTATTTTGGTTCAATTATAAGATGTCCCTCTAAAAGCTTATATGTGAGACAATATTAGAAAACTCTAGGGTTATGAGGGCCTTAACTTAATCAGAGCACTAATCCTCTGATAGGGATTTTATTGGTGATAACTGTATGCAAGTGGGGTATGGCTGGAGGAGGTGGGCATTGGGACATATATTTGAGGTACATATTTTGTCTGTGATGAGAAGAATCCGTCTTCTTCCTGAGCCACTTTCCTCCACCATACTTGATGTTCTGCCTCAATTAGAACACCAAGGAGTAGAGATGACTGTCTATGGACTGAGACCACTCAAACCATGAGGTGCCAAATAAACTCCTTTTTCCTCTAAAATTGTTCTCATTGGATCTTTTAGTCACAGCAGTGAAAAGCTATCCAAAAGAAAAATTAGAACAGGGAGTGGGGTTATTGATATGAGGAACCTGACCATATGGTTCAGAATATTTTTGGAATTTGTGGGAGGATTTTGAGATGGTTACTTGTGAAAACTGGAAATGTTTTAGATTGTTGTGAGCAGTGCTTAAATGGCAAATTTTGTGGAAGCTAAGAAGACCAGAATTCTGACAGGACTAGGCAAAAAGATAAGGCTGTCATGAGGTTTCAGAAGAGGAAAATTCTATTGGAACTTTGACCACAGGCCTTTCATGTCACATTTGGGCTAAGGGATTCTGTGCATTTTTGCCTGTGTTCTGAGATTTTCTGTGAGGCTGAATTGAAATGTGATGGACTTCTTAATTGGGTGGAAAATATTTTCAGACAGCATAGTACAGCATAGTAGTCAGCAGTGTCACGGATATCAGTGGCAACTTTTAGCCAAGTTTATTGTGATTATAAGAAGCAGAAAACAGAACAGATAGATTGGGGGAAAAAAAAGATGAAAGGTGTGAGTAAAAACTCAGGTAAGGAAGGTGCAATTATTAAAGACATTACAGCCACTGAAGAAGTCCTGTGGACTTTGCCCAGAGACAATATAAAAGATGGCTTGAAGGCATCTCAGGAATTGGCAAGATCATATCCATCTCAGACTCACGGGAGTTAAAAAAAAAAAAATTAAAATAAGAGATTAGTAGGACACTCTGCATGTACTGTTTTCTCCTGGATACTTGGCTACTGTTTGAGACGTTGGTTGGTAGACCTTGGCAGCAACCACATGGTGCTGATTCTGTAGGATTGCAGGATGATGAATTAGAAGGTCATAGAAAGTTCCACCAGGATTTCAAAGGGAGGCCTGGGAGGCCAGGAAAAGTGCAGCAGGTTTGGTGTCCCTGTGTACAGTCTCTGAGAGGGCACTCTATAAAGATGTGAGGATTGAGAAACATTTTTGAACAAAGCTTCTACCTCAAAGCCTGTCCAAGGAAGAGGGTGTGACCCTTGTCCTTGGAAAAACCCACTGAGAACTCCTAGGCACATACCCACCCTGTTGAGTTATTTTTCTGCAAATAACAGGAGAGATCTATGGCACCAGGTATCCCTGACTCAGTTAGGCTGGTGAAGACCCATAGCAACCCCCTAGCAACCACCAGTCAGCATGAGACAGGGAAAATACCTGGGATGATAGATGACCCTCCCAGTAGTTTATGGTGGCTGATAACATGTTGGGAAGCCATGTAGTTCAGCAGGTACTCCCCTCGTGGCTTAAACCAATCAGTTAAATGAATCCCCCTCTTGTACTAACCAATCACCCTTACCCAACTTGTTCCCACCAGTGAATGTGCTAATCATGTTTTAGAGTTGTTTTATGATTTTGATGTGTGATGATTTGCTAAGAGATGCTATGATGTATGTGAACTCCCTTCCTTCCCCAAAGAGTGTATAAAACTGCTGCAAACCCTGGGCTCAGGGCCTCTTAGCATCACCAGTTGCTGTGTATGTGAAGGACCGAGCTAGTTTGCAATGAACGTCTCTTTGCTGCTTACATGGATCTTGGTCTCTGGTGGTCTTTTGGGGGTCCTGATTTCAAGCATAACAAGGATGAAGCCTAAGCTGCAGTGGAGACTCCCCAAGATTAAGAAATGTCAAAATCATGGAACATTGGCCCAGGAAAGCTGCAGGAATTGAGCAAAGACAAGCTAACAGAGAGGTCATGTGGGCTGCAACCAGCAAAGCCATTGGGTGGAACTATAAAAGATTTTTGGAGAGTCCATCAAGATTCCCTGTGTTCCAAATGCTGGACACAGAACCACAGGACTTTTTTGCCCACCTGAACTTCAATCTTGTTTTGGCCCCATCCCTTATTTCTATGTCCCTATTTTTCTGAAGGGAAATGTTTACTCTGTATCTTTATATGTTGGCTACTTGAAAATTGCTTTTGATTTTGACAGGAACTCATGATATAATACATGAGTCTCCAAGAAAACTTTGGAGTTGAAGTTTTGGGTAATGTTTGACCTCTTGAGATTATGGGTACTCTTGTAAATGGATATTGTGAGATTATAATGAGCATTTGGGGACCAGGGACAGAATGGTTTGTTTTAGATATTAGATGTCTCCCAAAGCTCATGTGTGAGACAATACAAGAACATTTAGAGGTGAATTTATTGAAATATAAAAATTTCTAATACAATCAGTGAATAAATCCCCTAGTGAATATAATCTAAGTGGCACCTGAAAGCAGGTAGGCTGTGGCTGGAGAGAAAGGCATTGGGGGAATGCTTTTGGGTTACATATTTTGTCTGTGGTGAGATGAGTTTCAATCTCTCTTTCTCTTTCTCTGTGCTTTCTGATCAAGTTTTGAGCCACTTTCCTTCACCATACTTTTCTGCCATGATGTTCTTCCTCACCAAGACCCATAAGGAATGGACCTAACTATATGCAGACTGAGACCTCTGAAACCAGTAGCCCCAACATATTTTTTTCTTCTAAAATAGTCCTTGTTCTTATAGTCATAGCAGCCAAAAAGCTGACTAAAACAGTATTGTGCAATATTTGAAATTTTCTGAAGGAAAATATGTTAGGTATTCAACCAAAAAGTGTAACTATATGAGGTGATAGAAATGTTCATCAGCTTGATTGTAGAAATTATTTCAGAACATATGTGTATATTGAAATGTCACAGTGTGTATTTTAAATATATATTTGTTTTACTCATAATTATTTCTCAGTATAGTTGGAAAAAACATAATTATAAACATAATTTAATGAATTGAATATATATTTTGAATTGGTTATGAAGCAAATAGTAATGCAGCCAATTATGGTAGTGACTTATAGTTAAAATAAATAATCTCTCTGAACTAAAATCCTGTTTATATGACATTTATTATCTGTTTATTTTGACAAAGATACATAAAGTAAGGAAAATTTAATTAAGTTACCTTACTTTATTCATCTGAAAAAGGAATGTGCAGATAGTATTCTGTAATTTGCCTTTTATTTTCATTATTCTACAATTACATTATGATAATTAACTCTGTTTATTAGAGTTCTTTATTTTTCTAAAAACTAAACAATAGAATTAATGCTTTCCTTACCTCTGTTTTTCATATTCACTTAAGCCTACAAGTTCAGTTAGTAATTTGATTCTAAGTATATATGCTACCTTGTGATTTTGATATATTTACATTTTTCTTAATTTATTTATTCATTTCATGACTATTTCTAAGTGAGCATTGCTTAGCAGACACTACTCTTTTGGCACCTTGATCCTGTCTCCAGCCTTTGAAACCATAAGAAATAAGTGTTTGCTCTTTATAAAATACCCAATCTAAGGTATTTTGTTACAGAAAACAAAGTAAGATAATTCATTCTGTTTTGTTACTCAACTAGTGCAGTGCTGAATACTGAAATTGGTTAAAAAATGGTTAGATTTGAATAATTTACTGATAACACTGCTAATGGAAAATGGAACACTGGAAACCCATTGTTTGCAATGGCAAAATATTTATGTAAATCATCTTTAGCATTTTAGTGAGATAAAGTGTCTATAGCAGGTGACACTATTGGATATCAAGTTATCATTATGTTTTAATGGGAATTTATGGCTACAGTGTGGGACAGGAAAAGCTGGATTATGGGATTAGTGACAAATAATTTTGAAAACATGGGACACAACATGTCAGAAACTGTCATACAAATGAATAATATTTAAGTCTTTCTCTAGTAAATGAAGTTTACATCAGTCAGATGAAAAAATGATCAGTATTGCGGATATCAGTCTGCCTTATATTCCTTCTAGGCTAGTGATTGACCAATGGGCTCATGAATCCATTAATTAGCTAACTAATAAAGAATTAAGATATTAATATTTTGTATAGGCTCAACAAACATGAGTTTCCCTTTAGCGTATCTAATAAGACTTCTTCCAGTGCTATATTCCCAACTTGTGAACATAAAAGACAAACATTATCCTACTATGGTAGTATTCTCTCATGATCCAGCCATCCCTTCATGGTATGTTGTTTACATTGAAGTATTCTCATCAGAGAGTAAGCACCAATTCATAATATGAATATGGTTCCCCACCTGCAGTGAAACAACATAAATCTAAGGTAGAGTATTTGTGAAATCTGGAGGACTCACTGGACCAACATTACTTCTATGTCCTTAGGAAAATGTTAATGGAACATCACAGCGACACAATACCAAAAAGACAATTTATGGTTCCAATGTTTCAGGAACAAATTTTTGTCATCACATAGGCTCAAGAACCATGTCCAACTGAGGTGTTAATTGAAAGCGAAGGAAATATAGAATTGACAGTGGAATAACATTTCTTGTACCAAAAACTGACTCATATCCACTTGCAGAAACAAGAACTATAGTGACTGGATATTGTCCTTTCTTTGTTACGTATATATTTCATGATAATTTTACTTTTTCTATGTTCTTTGCATCAACGTTACATTGGTGATGATTATACCTTCCTTTTCAGAACTTAAATTACAGAATATCAAGTTAAAAATGAAATTGGTAAGAAAAAGAATAAATATCACTCAGATGTGAGAACTTCAGGTTTTCTATTTTTTTGAAGGATCAGAAAGTCTTTATTTAGAAGAAGGAGAAATGTATAATTTAGGCAGAGGCAAGATGGTGCTGTTTTTATGGCAGCTGGAAAGAGAAATATGAACAAAAAGGAAGGCAAGAACTGTGAATATCCAAAGCTATGAATTGTGTTGAATATTCCCCGCCCCCCTGCTAAATTCTGTCCTGCATCTCAGAAGCTGGAGACTGAACATTAGTTTTTCTAGAATCCACTTCCTATCAGGTTTCTAGCTAGATTTCTTCAATTGGAAGCCTATGTGTGTAGAGCTGGAGTTTTGCTTCTGGTTTTTAAACATTCTCTGAGGATCAGCTTTGGGACATGGGAGGCAAGTTCTGTGATGCCTGCACTTCTAGTCCTTACACATTATGTAAATAACCAGGGTTTGGCAAAATTTATCCTGAATGTTACCTGAAGAAGTATCTCTGTCACTGTTTCTCTAAATATAAGTTTCCAGCTATCTAAAGAATAAATGTAAGAGTGACTCCAAATAAAACCCAGATTTTGTTGGTTTCTATTTTCTTTAATATTCATTCTGTTTCTATTGTGTGTTTATTGAAGAAAACATTACCAGGAATTCTGATCATAGAAATCACAAAAACATATTAGAATAGAAAAATTTTCCTAGCTAAAGTTAAAATCAAAACCCATGAAAATTAAGGGGTTTATCCAAGTGGAAATTTACTTTGTGTTGACTGGCACTAGAATCTATTATTCATGATTTCTAGTACAGCCTCCTTTCAAAGTTACAACTTACTTCGTGATAAAATAAACAACAACAACAAAACAAATCATTAATCTTTAATGAATAATGTACCAGTATTTTGGGCACTAGAAAAAAATAATAAGATGTGTGTGCTTTAAGTGAGGTAGACAGAAAGGACATTTATCAACCTATTGTACAGGGAACATTTTGTATAGGCTCAACAATGCAAAAGATAACAGTCTTCTGGTTTTTAAAGATTCTCCTAAGGATCACCTTTGTGAAGACTGTTATTCTTTATTTCTCATCCCTAACTCCTTATGTAGAATCAAAGATCAATGATGCACTTAGAAATTGAACCTGATATAGAAAGAAAGATTGAGTAAGAGGATAATAATGGACCTAAAAATGCAAAAGCATTTAACTTTTAATAAATGTTTCTTAAATGATAAAGCTAGAGGCACAGTAGAACTTGTTCATCACATAATTTTACTCACTTGATTTTGCTTATTAATTTTGCCTGTATACTGTTACCATAAGGGAATCATTTGTAAAATATTTCTTTTAGATTGGCACATGTCACCTTGAATACCAAGAGAATGAAGACAATGACAATATAAGTATTTATGTCATATTTTAGTTTATATTTGTAATTCACATTTACTTCCTTATATTGATCCAAGTGGACATTTTGTTTTCTTTTTCAGAAAGATTTATTTCACCTTTTTTTTTTTTTCTAAATACATTTATTGTTGTGACCAGTGCAAAATGAAAATGTGGGTCCTCAGGAAAAAGATATTAAAAGTTTCTCAGCAGAGAAAAAAACATGTCAGGGGCCCTGCAAGAGTAATAAAGCCCTGTACAATTGTGTAGGTCACACGTGTATGATGCCAGCTCTACCACAGCCTACAGGAATGTTATTGGTTCCAGGTGATCTTTCCGGAAGGTCATCAATAGCACTAAGGAGAAATTGTGGCCCACTGAATCTGGGAAAGCCTTATGATAGCCTTACTTGTTCTGAAACACTGTTTAAATGAAACAAGTGAGGTGGAAATTGCTAACTTCACACCTCTTCTTCTGATTTTGCAAACAATATTTCTGAAAAAACTTCACGATTAGTTTTTCACTGATCAAATTGTGTAAGCAATGAGTTACTGACAGTTACAACAAGGGAGAGGAATATTTGACTTACTGGAATTCCATGCAGAGAAATCCTTTATACCTTTCATCAAATTCTCCTCTAGATTTGTGTCATGTTGAAGTATAGTATATGCTACACGTATATACTATATAGTATATGTGGGACAATACTGGTAAAGTATAATGAGACAAAAGAAGACCTTTTGTCTTAAGGCCATACCTGATCCAAACATTTTTGTGATTTTTTCCCAAATATCACTCAGAAACTTTTTATCAGATTCTGATATTTATATAATTTTCCCTTGTATGATTTTGTACATTTTAAGAAGCCGAATTTTAAACAATACTTTTTATTTTCTATTTTCTTTCATTGTGGCCTCATCAAGTTCAACATTTGATTAAACAAATTCATTATCAGATCTTCTAAGTTCTTTCTGGCTTGAGAGTAGCTTTTAGAATTTTGTAGATTATTTATTTATTTTTTTCATCAAGGAATATTAGTGAATATTTTGTAATGTTATTTAAAACTCATTATATTTTTTCCAAATTAGAGAAACACTAATTAGAAAATTTCATCCTGTGTGACTTTGTAAGAAATTAAAGAAAAATTTAAAAGTCAAAATTAAAACTATATTTTGTTTTGTTTTTGCTACAGAAAAAAAAAAAAAAAAAGCAATGTAGACCTCAGTAGGGAAATAAAAAATGTATGGACACATGAGGAATTACTTATTTTCAGTCACCTGGAATGATATTTTTAAGTTCATAAAAAATTCACTAATATAATGCAATCTGGTTTTCACTATTAAATATCAATATTAAACATAGGATATAATAAGTAAGAATAGCTGGGCCTTTTCCTTTTAATCATCTGTAATAATTTTGTACATATTCTTAATTCAGTAAAATTGACTGACATTTACTTTGATAGGATGAAGAACTAGTTTATGAGTTATAAATGTTAAAGTTTACATTTGAGGGGTATATTATTGGCAACTCAGTCTCCATTAATTTGTTTCTAATTAAATTTGACTATATAAGTTTATTATTTCCAAATGTATTGAGTCAAGATGTAAAAGCTTAAATTTCTATTCTTTCATTTCCTTCAGGATAAGTTTTTCTGTCTGATTTTCTATGGAAAGTGACTCAGACAAAAATAAAGATTAAAAATGTTTAAAAAGGATGCACTTGTTAATTGTGAATATAATTATTGTTCAAATTTAAACAAGGCATATGACTTAGTTATTTAAAATTATTTTTCTCAAAATTCAATATTTATAATTGTAAAACATCTTATTTAATACATAGTCTATTGTACTGTATGGCAAATACTGAAGCAAGGGTGAGTAAGATATGATCCCTGATCTCAAGGAGGTAAAAAAAAAAAAAATGAGTGTCACTCTGTATTCTCTTTACTCAAAATTCATTAAATATTTTATTTACAATAGAAGCTGGGTGAAATAACATAACCTGAAAGGAAAAAGAACAAAAGACCACATGTATTTTAGTTTAAATAATAGCTTATAAACATTTCTGAACCCTTGTTCCCCCTGCTTTTGATTACCTCTGAATAAATAGTACACCATATTAATATCCATATTCAAAATGCTGCTGGTTCCTGGCTTCAGCTGCTTTTGTGTTACTTCCAGAATGCACTTTTGAATCTCACCTAATTATTTTTGAACATTCTTAAAAGTTGTCTTATGTGTACCCAGAAGTAAAATGACCAGTTCCAGTTGCAGAATGGTGCAAAACATGGTTTTACTCTCTTGCTCTGATCCTTCATTTCATTCTGTTGTCCAGGAAGTCTGACCCTTTCACTACAAGTTCTGTTGATTTTTTTAAATGCTAATGGATGTATAAAGGTGGTGCTTCTCTACACACATAACTCTAATACTTCTAAAAGTACCAGATTGTTGCTGCACTTTTTTGGCATGTTCAATATGTCAGAGCTCTGCGGGGCTTGCTGAAAAGTAGACCAAAGATTATACTCCAACATATGGCAATGAAGCACAACAATCAAAAGGGTGCAATGTGATAAAAACCACTTCATGTTCTACTTTTAACTCTTTCTCCTTTAGGTTTTGTTATGAGCCTTAAGGCTAGACTTGGCATATATGAAAAGAGAACAATCCATCTTTTCTCTTTACCTTTTCCTGCATTCAGACCTTTAAACTCTTATATGATTACTTTACTGAAATGTTCATCATATATGTCATGTATGTATGGATTTGTTTTGTGATCTGAGTTTATACTACATAGTTAGTTTGGTCTAAAAATGATTAGAGACAGGTGCCATGGCGTGACTGTAATCCTAGGTATTTGTGAGGCTGACGGGGAAAGATCACTTGAGTCTACAAATTTATTAGACTGGGCAAAATAGTGAAATACTGTCTCAAATAAATAAATGAATGAGTAAATGAAATTGTTTAGGGAGGTTATATTTTGCTTCATGTTGGTACTGATATTTTATTCTATTATATGTGATTAACTATTGATAGCAAGCTACTATTATTAACTATTTTACTTTGCTTATATTTAAACACACAAACCTAATTTAACCCCTTCAAAGTTCAGTGTTTAGCTGAATCATCTTCAAAAATTATAAGTAACAATGAAAGTGGTGCTACATGATTATATTTAATTAATTTATACTAAATTCAATATTTATAATTCTAAAAGTTTTATTGAACACATACTATATTCCACATTATGATGAAGATAGAAACAAAAATGAATAAAATATGGTGCTAGATCTCAAGGAGATAAAAAATGAATGTCACATCAATAATTCCCAGAATTATGCTTTACATGAAAGATAACAGTTAAATAATTCAACAGTGTAAGGGAGAGCAACAGGTGGAAAAATGGAAAATTTAATTTTACACCCTTAGAGTGAGAACATAGTTCTATATTCTACTCGATTAAGAGAACACAACTCTGAATAACAAAATCAAATCAGTATTCTGAATACTGTGCTTAGTTGTTAGTTTTTTTTCTTCCCTCAAGTGTAAAATTGGTTAGATTTTATAATGTTAAGTAAATCTGTATGACTCCAAATTATACACCAAAATATACTATGATATCCTTGTGAAATAGTTTGAAGGATTTGAAGTAAATGAACATAAATAAAGGAACTGAAAAGAGGATGAAAAGGGTAATCATTACGGATAAGTTTGTCCTCAATCTGGAAAATGAACTCTAGTGGACAGTCCAAGTTCCTGCATCAGTGTCTTCTTAACCAGCAATTTTTAGATAGAACTTGCTGAAGATAATCATAATATATAAAATGATTTATGAGTGACATGTATTTTAAAAATGTAATAAGTATATAGAAATAGAGAATCATCATAAAAGAAAATTTTGACAGGCTGGGGCAATCGTCCAAACTGCATAGATGACATATAATATAGCTGAATGAACAGTCTTTATTTTCAGTACAGTATAGACATGTTTCTAAAACACCAAGTACAAACAAACCTCAGGGATTGATTAAATAGAAAAAAAAATTGCTAGGATCTCTAA
The DNA here is from genome assembly GCF_048772815.1 of Callospermophilus lateralis. Taxonomy (NCBI): domain Eukaryota; kingdom Metazoa; phylum Chordata; class Mammalia; order Rodentia; family Sciuridae; genus Callospermophilus; species Callospermophilus lateralis. The sequence continues at coordinate 93,489,030 of NC_135310.1, read as the reverse complement.
ACAAGTCAGGATTGTGCCTGGCATTTTGCCAGGGGGAGTGGTTTCTGAGGTGGCACCAGTGAGCCATTAAGTATGGCGATTCCTTATTGGTTGACTGCTGTATCTAGTTTACATTAATTAAGATAAGCTGTGTGGAATGTATAAATACCCCTCCTGTCCTACAATAAAGGGCTCCCACTCCTGCTCTATCAATGTACACAAGTTGCTGGTCACCCCCGGGTTATTTTGCTGCAGCCGGACTGTAGCAGATGGTGGCCCAGCCAGGGAGCCCCAGGACACTCTCGGGGGTAAGAGATGGAAACAAAAGCTGCCCATCCATAGATAGGATGGGAGCAAATCTGCTCGTCCCTAGGCAGATAGGGTGAGAGGAAAAATGGCCATTTTGAGAAAATGGAGAAGACTGATACACTATGTTTGTGTCTTGTCTCAGTGTATTGTATTGTCTTTGTGATGAAAATATGGAAGGGGTGTTAAGTAAATTACTAAGGGAAGAAGGCACCCCAGTGGAACCAAGAATAGTTAGGGCATGTGTTGATGGAAGCCCAGGAACTCTAGTCAGAAAGAAGAAAGTTCAGAGGAGGAAGGATTATCAGAAAAAATGTTGCAGCAAAAGGCTATTACTGAATACTTTGTTACCAGAGGGTGCGAGAATCAGTGAGCTGGTCATGGCGCAACAAGGACTTTCCAAGTGGCGGCAGCCGGCTCTTCCCCACCCCCTGCCAGGGGAGAGGGACGTCAGAGAGCCCAAATCCAAACCTGACCCGGAGGCACAGTCTCAGGCTCTTGCTCCCTGTGCCCAGTGCCACTTTGAGTCCAAAACACTCCCCAGACTCTCCCCGGGGCCATCTGGGGCTGCCCAGATGCTGTAGGTTGGCTGTAGGTGGATGAAAACCGTCCCTGAAGTTTGATCATTTCCAAGGCCAGTAACTACAATGGTTCTCCCACACTGGGAAGCTAATGAGTAATGAGCACTATTAAGGCTTATTTCAAATGTAAAAAAAAAAACAAAACAAAACAAAAAAAAAAAACCTTGAGATAATGTATTAAATTGTTCAGAAGGTTGTTTTCTTAGTGGAATGCTACAGGATTTTCTTTAGCCATCATTGCCGGCATTCCTGCCTTCATCCCAGTGCCGGTGAGGACGAGGGTGGAAGAATTTCCAGTGTTGCTGAGAATTGGATGAAACTTCAGCTGAAAAACGGATGAGACTTTGGAGCTATTGCTGTTTCTGCTGCTACAACTTAGGCTAGCTGCCTGCAGAACTTACCTGGACTGTGACTTACCTGGACTGTGAGTTAATCTATTGAGACAGTGCTTTACCGGACTGAGACAACAAACTGTAATCTACAACAAATTGTAACTCAGTATCTTTACTAATGGTGTCATTGCTGGTATAATTTTTCCAAGGGCTTCTTGCATGGACCCATCAATTGGCTTGGCATTGTGGCATTTTCTATCCTCCCCTTCTTCTTGTAGCAGATTATTTATGGTGTTTGTGTAAAAGCCACTATGGTCGTTATTTAAATTAAACAAAAGGGGGAAATGTTAGGGTCTGTAAACAAGTCAGGATGGCGCCTGGCATTTTGCCAGGGGGAGTGGTTTGTGAGGTGGCACCAGTGAGCCATTAAGTGTGGAGATTCCTTATTGGTTGACTGCTGTATCTAGTTTCCGTTGTTAATTAAGATAAGCTGTGTGGAATGTATATATACCCCACCTGTCCTACAATAAAGTGCTCCCACTCCTGCTGTATCAATGTACACAAGTTGCTGGTCACCCCCGGGTTATTTTGCTGAAGCCAGACTGTGGCAAAAAATAAGAACATAAATTGATTTTCAAACAACATTATGATTAGTTTGGTAGTTCTAATTAAAATTATTGCAATGGCCTTCTTTATAGATCTGTTGGACAGATAACACCTGGAATCTCGTGTTCAGTTCTGAGCATAACAACATAATGGAACTTGCACTGAACTTGTCTTAAGCTAGGTGGTGTGAATATCAAAGAGAAGAAGACAAGAAAAGAAAAAAAAATATTTATTGATTTTTTGGTTATGAATATATTTTCTTAGAAACATTCTTCCATTTACACTTTACAAATATCCTATAAAATAGGTAATGTATTTGAAATAAACATATTTAAGTAACTGTCCAAGGTTATAGAATTGGTAAGGGAAAAAACCCAACTTTGTACCTACATGAACCTGATTGTCAATGATTATGACTTTGATACTATGATGCCGCTGCACCTTTCCTTTGTTAAATTAATTTTCTTGAACATCACATTTGCATAAATTTAATCAAAAAAAATGAAGGCTTATCAGGTACCTATCATTGTGGATATTCTCTACTTTGAAGACTTGTATTCTTACTTTGGTTCCTGACCTCAAAGTACGTAAATCCTAAAATTAAAGAAGTATAACTTACCAGTACTCAATTTCCCTTTGAGTAAATTGCTGTGTTTGTTTTTACATGCTTTGTTTTGCTTCATTTTGGATTTTACTCTCACACACTCATAAAGCCAGGATCAGATATGCTGCTTATATATAAGGCACATTATGTACAGGCTTCTGGGATGTTTTACTTATAGCACAGAATTTGAAATTAGCTCAAGAGGCACGTACTTTGAGCAAATGTTCAGCTTTTCAGTTGCTGCTTCACACTCTGCCAAAGAAAGACGACTCAAGAAACCAAGAGTGTGATGTTTTATGTCCTCACCACTTTAGTGTCTTAACTGTACAAGAGCCTTTGAACATGAACAATGTTTGTAGGGTTTGAGCTAGTCCATTCTTTAGATTATTGCCTGTTCTTACAATGAGGAGAGATTAAGAAGTGGACTAAAGTTCCAGATGCATAGTGTATTTGGCATACAGCATCAATTCTCACAGTTAACAACTTTATCTTTCTGACTCCTTTTAGATTAGTTATGTGAATGTCAATTGAATTTTATTACTAAATGTGCTGATATAGGTTTGAAAATAAAACTTAGATAAAAACAGCATTCCTGCTGATTTTTAACATTTTTTTTCTGTCAAGCAAAGTTATAAAACTGTGGGCTTTTCTGTTCCATCATTCCTAATCTGAGCACCAGCATGTAGATATTGAGGGGAGAATCAATAATTTCTTCCTTCGGCTTTGGGCCTATGATTCAAGGGCCATAAAGCACACAAAGTTTAAACTAGTGGTTCCTATGGCAACTTCCTAAATGTCCCTCCTTTTCTTATAGAATAGAAGGAGTAGAGCCTCTAGCCAGATAGATCTGTTCTATTTTGAAAATTAATTCCAGAGATATAGTCTTCCTCAGCATTTCAATAATTTTTACATATCTCATTTTATCTATTTAAGAATTTTGCATCTAAAATAGTAGTTTCTGTTTTATTTATAGAGTGATAAAGGAAATATTTCTGGATACATCTTGCTTAATGCCACCAAATTCTGTCTTTTGGGCAGTCAAGGCTGATGGAAGAAAAGAAATACCCACTCCCAGTGACTATATCACAAATGGTCCTAAAAGGATATAGTGATACACAGATGAAGGAGCTATTAGACCTGCCTGCAGGATAACAGAAGGCATTATAGTAAACCAAACATTTGAATATGAAACTGAAAAAGAAAAAAGTTATAAAGAATGACACATGAAAGTGGAATATTTTAGCTAAAATAAAAGAGGAGAATAAATGCATGGAAAGTTGAAATTTCATGATGTATTTTGAGAATCACAAATTTGCTTGTGTTAATGAGAACTAGACAAACCTTTGGACATTGTGGAGACAAGACTGGAAGCCCCCTTCTATTTCTTGATCTTCATTCTGAGCCAGAAGGCAAAGTAACTTAATATTACTAATTAAGCACCAAAGGAGGGGTTAAAGCAAGACAATACTTTTTTTTTCCTCAGAAAATATGTTGTTATTTATAGTTCTTCAAGTATTAAATCATCTATAATATTAAAGAATAAGTATTTTAATAGCTATGGACATAAATATAGAAATAGTAGGTGAAATTTAAGAATACCAATTGTGGTAATTTAAGATACTGTCCCAAATTTGTTTTTTCTCTGTATTTGGGATATGTTATGGTTAGATATGAAGTATTCCCTGAAAGTTCATGTGTAAAATAACACACCAATGATTAGAGGTGAAATAATTGGGTTATAAAAGGCTTAACTTGATCAGTGTATTAATCGACGGATAGATTAACTGTGTGGTAATTGTAGAAATGTAGTGTGTGGCTAGAGGACATAGGTCACTGAGGTTCTAAGTTTGGGGTTTATGTTTTGTCCCTGGTGAGAAAAGCTGCTCTCCTGCTTCCAGATTACCATATTCTATATTGTTTTTATCTTTCACAACTTTCTGCCATGATGCTTCAAGTTGGACCTCTGAAGAGTTATAGAGTCAGCTGTCTCTGGACTGAGACATCTGAAACTATGAGCCAAATAAAACTTTTACTCCTCTAGTTGTTCTCATCAAGTCTTCTGGTTATGGGAATCTGACTAAAAATGGTTATGAATACATATTCTCAGCTGTGTCCTTGTACTCTTTTCACTTAAAGTAAGTGGACACATTTAGTGTTCAACTGGTCCATTTGACTTCCTTTGGAAAAATATGTGACTTAAAGGATTAAGATGAAATTCCAGAGAAAGATTCAAACAAATATCATTGGGTTTATCTTCTGAGATTTCTCTTATTAGCCATGAGAAGAACTTCTTGTGTAGTTGATTCTTTCAATGATACTGGGAAAAAAATGAGCAAATCTGACTAACACCAAAATTCTGAAGCCATGCCCTTTGAAATCCAATAAAGCCGTAGTTTATCTGCATATAAGTAAGAAAAATTAAAAAAAAAGTTTTTATTGTTTGTTACTAGGATTTTGAGAATTTTTTGAAACAAAAAACCTGACTCATTATCCAGGAAAGCCTTTTAGCAATCCATTTTCTCTTAAATGAACAGAAAAACTTTGGAGGAATTGTCTCTAAGTGTTTTAAATAGAGGTGAACATTTATTATTCTTCAGACCCAATGCTATATTCATATCCCTATTATGCACCTTTTGCTTGGAAAACCCTAAAAGCCACTTAACACTTCCCATTATATGAAGTATATATCAGATAGCAGGAAGAATGACCTTTTACAAAATTGTTGGATTATTGTGCCTCTTGTTTGAAATACTTCAGTGCTTCTATGTGTACTTATAAGGAAACCCATGATTTATATAATACCTGCATGGCTCCCTCCTGCTTCTTCATCTCCATTCTATGTTGTGCTGTCCTTTTCTACTACTCTTGAACCACAGGAAACATTTTTGTATTAACAACATGCCAATCTCATCCTCATATGGTGTCATTGGAATTCCCTTCTTCCAGGGAGAGATTTCCCCTGGCTCTTTTCATTGTTGGTCCTTTATCATCTTTACAAGATCAGTTTAAATATATCTTCCTCCAAGAAACTTTGTTATTTATAATGTCACTATTTCTTAAAAGTATTTCTCTGAAGTAGTATTTGCTTATTTTCTGAATTTTCTCTCTATACATGTACATTTGATGAAGGCAAGAATCATTTTTTGTGTTATTGATTATATCAGGAAATTTTATATTTACTTAGTGAAAAGGAATAAAAGAGTAAATCACTAAATCTGTATATTGTTAGAGAAATAATAGGGCAAGTCTTATTATCAGATAGGATTGAATAACATGAATTTTATGATAAATTTTTTTAAAAAAATCTCTCAAGTGCATATTTTATGAACATTTTACTAGAAGTCATTGGAAGAGTATCTCAGTTCATTCTTTCTGTCTTATAAATATGGTTAACCTTAATCTAACTTGGGCAAACAAAAAGTGGAATTTCCACTAAAAGGTAATGGTACTCCTTTAGTATTACTGAGCTCCCCAAATTATATAAAAAGAAATCTATAAAATAATACTTCATAAATTGTGGTGTTTATATTGTATAACAATAGGAAATCACTTCCATATTCCAGTTGACATTTTCTTCTTGAGTGTGGGTCACACTGCATTGTTCTTAATTACTTACTAGTCTCTAGAGATGTGCTTGTCATTAAATAAACAAGCTTGTCTGAAACACAAAGTGTTATGAAAATTAAAAGAAAGGCATTTGGCCCTGATTGCAGATGACATAAAAATCCTAAAGATAGACAACACATGCACATGCACATACATGCAATTGTTGGAACTATTTAAAACAATTCTGGATACAAAATGAATATAAAAATTTAGAGACTTTTTCTGATAATGGAGAAATATCTGAAAAATAAATTAGAAGAGGACTTCTATTTATAATACCTGTAAAGTTAAAATAACTAGGAATACATTTAACCAAGGAGGTGAAAATTTTTTACAATGAAAATTATGAAATATTGATTAAAGTTGTTGAAGACAATATCTGAAAAGTTTGGATGTGTATTGCTAAAATGGCTATATGACACAAAGTAATTTATGGATTTAATATAATTCCTGTCAAAATACCAATAACACTCTTCATAGAAAAGGAAAAGAAAAAAACAAACTCCTGAATTTCATATGGAACCACAAAAGACTCCCAGTGGCTATAAGGATCAATATCCAGAATATATAAAGAACTCATAGAATTATATTGCAAAAAAAACCACAATCAGATAACAAAAGAAAAAAAAGTTTGGAGTAGACCGTTCTCAAAGGATGACGTACAAATGGTCAACAGATAAATGAAAAAGTGCTCAAATAAGCAGGGAAATGAAAATGGAAGATTCCATGATACATCACCTTATCCCAGTTAGTCATTATAAAAACCAATATGGGGCTCCTCAAAATATTAGAAATAGAACTTTCATCTAAACCAGAAATCTCACCATGGGGTATATATTCAAAGGAAATGAAATCTGTATGTGAAAAAGACATTTGTATTCCTATGTTTCTTGGAGTAGTATTTATGTTAGGTAGGATGTGGAATCAACATGTGTGCACATTGGCTTATGAATGAATGAAAAAAAAAAGTGGTACTATACAGAATAGAATATTATTCAGTCATAAAAATAATTACATTCTATCATTTGTGGAAGTATGTGTGAATCTGAAAGATAGCATGTTAAGTGAAATGAAAGAAGCAGAGACAGAAAAATGGAAACAGCTGACTATGGACTGAGACACCTGAAACCATATTCCCCACCAAAAATATTTCCTCATCTAAAATTATTCTTCTCAGGTTGTATTAGTCAGGGTTCTCTAGAGGAAAAAAATCGACAGAAAGTATAATTATAAAAAGTGGGTTTATCAGGTTGGCTTACATGACCAGAAGTTGGATAGTACACAATGGCCATCTACATACTAGAGAGCTGGAAGAACAAGTAACTACTTAATCCAAGAGGCTGAAATCCCAGAACAAGATGGATCAAAAATGCTACCTTAGTCCAAAACTGAATGCTTCTGGCGAATCACTATGAGAAGAAGATTAACATTAAACAGGGATGAGGGGTGGGAGGGAAAGGGAGAGAGAAGGGAAATTGCATGTAAATGGAAGGAGACCCTCAGGGGTATACAAAATTACATACAAGAGGAAGTGAGGGGAAAGGAGGGAAAATATAAGGGGGAGAAATGAATTACAGTAGAGGGGGTAGAGAGAGAAGAGGGGAGGGGAGGGGGGAGGGGGGATAGTAGAGGATAGGAAAGGCACAGAATACAACAGACTCCAGAATGGCAATATGTAAATCAATGGTTGTGCAACTGAAGTGATTCTGCAATCTGTATATGGGGTAAAAATGGGAGCTCATATCCCACTTGAATCAAAGTGTGAAATATGATATATCAAGAACTATGTAATGTTTTGAACAACCTACAATAAAAATTAATTAAAAAAAAATCTGTTTGGAATATTGAAGAAGCAAGAGTCAAACATCGCCAAATGATCCTGGCAGCTATCAAAGACCTGTTCAAGAAAATTTGAGCTTGCATCTGCTGCTGTTTCTTGGTTCTTCCAGCTTTTATTACATCCAAGCCACCATCCTATTGGACAGTGCTACCCATGCTTAAGGAGGGTCTCCACTTTCGCTGGCCATCTCACATGACAATCATTCCTAGACACACCCTCACTGAAACACCCAGAAGCCTCTTAATCATCAATATCTCTTATTTCAATCAAGCTGAAAATTGAACTTAAATATTACAAAAGTCTTTCAGACATATCAGAGAAAAAACTGACTAAAACAAACAGAAAGAAAGTGGTGGCATATGCTACTACATGGATGAAATTTGAAAATGATAAGCTAAATAGAAGATGCTGGTTAAAGAATAATTCAACATATAATATTCTATTTATTTATTCATCATTGAATATTTATAATATAAATGAATATTAAGTAATGCCAAAACTTAAAAATTGTACACACTTATGAAGTATTGTTTGATTGCATGTATATGATGTGTGATGTGTAACTCAGGTTAAGCATATTTATTTTCTCAAATATTTATTATTACTTTTTGGTTGAAAGCATACAAAATTTTCTCCTCTAGCTATCTGAAATATATAGTATGTTATTGTTATTGATACCGAGCATAAACATACAATAAATCCTTACACTATTTATATTAAACATCCAGAAAAACAAACACATATAGGTAGAAAGCAGTTTACAGGCAGGTGCAAGCTGGTGAATTGTAATTTTAATTTTCTTTTGGAGGTGACAAAATATTTCAAAATTAGATAAGGGACAGTATTGGAAAAAAAAATCCCTGTATTATGCATTTCAATATGGTGTATTTTGTACTGTGTGAATGAAATGCCAATGCTGAGAGCCACAGCTGAGTCGGAATGGCCCCTGGCATTTTGCCAATAGTATTGATTGACAGGCAAGGCATGACTATCCGCCTTGACCGCTACTTTGCAGTTCTCAGGCTACTTTGGAGTTCTCATGAGAATTCCTGGGGATTCCCTGAGAGTTCCCATTGGTTGGGGAAGTACAGGAGGAGGGATTTCCAGAGGATATTTCAGGCTGCTGGTTTCTGGACAAGCCACGTTGCATTTGCATTTGGGAGGAGTTCCCTGGAGCATGTGTGGAGCGTGCTGGTGGAGTTCAGAAATAAAGTTTGTTCCTGCTTCAGTGGCTCATGATTTGTGCCCAGCCAGACTGCGGCATACCAACAAGAGTATGATGAAAAGGGATATGCTCACATTAGGAAAAAAGTTCACTTACACTTATCCATGATGGCTGATATCTCTGAATAATCTTCTGGGTACTATGGAGAACATGAGGACTATTTGGTTGTTGATATATCCAGCAGCGTATCAATAAATTTGTCACTGGATTTCTCTTTATGGAAATATTATATGTTTCATTAGTTCTGAATATTTTCTTACTTCAGTCAGTTTATTTCTCTAAAATAAGTAGATAATACACTGATATCATTGATATTACTAAATATAATCTCTTCTGGCAAATAGTCAAATAATAATTCCAGATAACAAGACACAATTATTTATGGAAAGGATAATCATTTGACATGTATCTCTTAAATTTTCAAAAACATGTTTTAATTGACACTTTATTTAGTCTGTGAGAATTTGAGAGCAAAGATTAAGTTTATGCATTATTTCTTTATTAGCTTCTTACAAAGATGGTAATACATCTTAGTACTCAAAATATATTTGTTAAATATGTAATCAAATATAAATAAACATATCAATTTGAATTCCAATAATCAAAGAATAATATATTGAAGTTGTTATAGAATGGAAAAGTATCACTTTTTGCCTTAGAGAACATTATAATACATATAATCAGCAGATACACTGGTTTTTAATGAATATATGCACATAAATATTAATTTGCACATAAATATCTATATATATGATTGCATATTATTTACTCAATATAATCACATATTTTTTTAAACTTATACATAAGTTATTTCTACATTTTCTGAATTTCATTTGTGTGCAGATAGAATTTTTGCATTTCTACAATGTCTTCCAATTTCATCTGGAAAACTAAAACTGTCACCTATATTTGATCAACTCTGGAATTTGAACTTAGACATACAACTCATTACTGTATATGTAGGGACATTTTTTCTAGAACATATTCTTTATAGTGGATAGCTTCTTACTTTGATTATTAGAGAAAAAATATCAATAATAAAATGTTGTACAGGCAAATGGATAGGAGCATGTTTCATAATACTGCCTCTTTTCCAGAGCAACACTGGGTTTCTCTCTAAGAGTCAATGGAGTGTAAAAGTCTCAGAGACAGCTTTAAAAATAAACCTATTGTGACAATTTCTGTTTGTGATACCATGCTATGCCTCTGTAAAATGTTATCCCCCTGAAGAAGACTGAATAAAGTGTATGTGGACTTCTGTCTATACTATTTTCATATTTGAATGTTCATTTATAATTACCTTAAAACAAAAATTTTATAAAACAAACCAACATTATAAAAGAAATTCTTGTATTGTCATTGAGCATTAAATAATGTGTATTCTAGTTCTAACATTATAATTAGTAAAAGGATAAACTTGTGTAACTCTTTGCAACTCAATATTTTAAAACATATTTCATCTAAGAAGATATTCTTACAACATTTATAGCAATTATAAAATACTTTTCTAAACACTGCCTGAGAAGTTATCTAGCTTAAACAAGCAGTTTTAATTGCAGCATTTTCCTCATTATTTATAGGTTTTCTTGTTCTTTTTACTGTAATTTGTTTCTTATACATTCTGGAACTTAAGATGCATATGGCTTTTCTCAGGAAAAGCTGAAGATTCATCTTTTAATCTATTCAGACAAGGGGTAAATCTATTTCTCATAAGTCCCCAATGCTTAAATAAGGTAATTCTTGCTTATAGTCTGGTTTTACACTCTTGTATGTCAGAAGGGTATGATGTCAATAACTAGGGTGATGTCCAATAGGAGATTATAGATATTTCCAAGTCCATTAAGGTACAAATTGATTTTCAAAACAGGTAAAAATAAATGTTTCCATTTAGACCTTTCTCTTCATCTAGCCCATAACCAGAAATAGTAAAAGTTTTTTTTTAAATCAATGAATATAATTAAGTATCTGAAAAAATACAGAGCTAATTTAATAGAATATTATTTATATTATTTAATGCACACAGTGAAATATATACCTGGGAAAAAGAATTTCAGTGTATAATTATGAGTAAGTGAATTAAGCTATGTAAAGAAATACAAGCACTACATGACCTTACTTATATGGGGAAAGTATGAAAAGTTGATGTCATAATAGTTGAGAGCACAATGGTGATAATCAAAGGCTTGAAGGAAGAGGGGGAAGGATGGTGAGAGGTTGGTGCTAAGTAATGATCTCATAGCAGCAGGAAGTTCTGGGGTGCTACTACCCAGTAAGGTGACAAAAAATAACAAAATGAATATTTTCCAATTCCTGAAAGAAAGTATACTGGATGTTTTCTCCATAAAGTAATAATAAATGTTTGAGGAGACACATTTGCCTAATTGACTTAAATATTAAGTGATGTATATATGTATTGAAACATTACATAGTACCCAATTAATATGTACAATTTTATGATTTTATACATTAATTAAAAATTTAAATTAGAATTTTCAAAAAGAGATGATAAAAGAAAATAAAGATATGTTCTAAATGTTTTTATGTATAATGTATCCTAACAGTTAATAAATATTAATTCACGAATTAATAATAACATTTGTTACTAATAATCAAGAAATATTAGTTATTTCCCCCTTCAATTCAATTTAATTTATGTTTTTGAGTGCATATCCCTCTGGTCTACGAGAAAAAATAAACCTTGAGGGGCTCCTCCTTTTTCAGGATTTGCTCTCAGGAGCATGGGGAGGACGTGAATCATACTTTTCCTTTGATTCTACATCTCTCAAAGCACACATTATTACAAAGCTAACATTTGTTTATAATTATTATATCTATGTATCTTTCTATCTCTGTAGGTATTGTTATGACAGGGATTATTCTTAACCTATTTTTGTTTTTCTTCTTTTCTTATTTTGATACCAGAGATTGAATCCAGGAATGCTTAATCACTGAGCCACATCCCCAGCTCTTTTTATATTTTATTTGAGACAGGGTCTCGCTAATTGCTTAGGTCCTTGCTAAATTGCGAGGTCACCTCAGCCTCTTGAACTGCTAGAATTACAGGCCTGCACACCACACCCAACTCCTAGCTAAATTTTCATTTATAATTGAATTATAATTGATAAATCTTTGGTCAAATTACATCATATAGCAAAAATAACATAAGGATTCCCAATGAAGGAAGAAGTATAAATGATTTGATAATGAACACAGAGTCTTTTAAAATACTGAGTAACTGAATAGTTTTGGTGTGCAGATAGTTTCAAAAAAATTAAATGTTTGATACAGAGGAATGATACTATTTGAACATATATAGGGGACATCATTATAATTGAAACTTAAAATTTAATGCAGCAATGTTTTTTTTTTTGTTTGTTTTGTTTTTTGGCAGTGGAAGGTATACTGGGGATTAAACTCAGGGCACTCAGCCACTGAGTCACATCCCCAGCCCTATTTTGTATTTTATTTAGAGACAGGGTCTCACTGAGTTGCTTAGCACCTCAGTGTTGCTGAGGCTGACTTTGAAATCAGGATCCTTCTGTCTCAGTCTCCTGAGCTACTGGGATTACAGGCATGCACCACAACACTCAGCTTTAACAATGTTTTTATCCAATAATGAAAAGCAAGGTACCTGACATAATTTACCTAACTAAAACCTGGGTTAGAAAGGGTTGAGAAAGAATAAGAAAACAAATAACCCAATCAATAAATTGGCTAAGGAACTGAACAGACACTTAACAGAAGAAGAAATACAATCAATCAATAAACATGAAAAAATGTTCAGTATCTCTAGCAATTAGAGGAATTCAAATCAAACCTAAACTAAGATTTCTTCTCATTCCTGTCAGAATGGCAATCCCACAGGAAACAATAAATTTTGGCGAGGATGTGGGGAAAAAGGTTCACTCACCCATTGCTGGTGAAACTTGGTGCAATAACTATGGAAAGCAGTTTGGAGATTCCTCAGAAAACTGGGAATGGCACAGCTATCCCACACCTTGGTTTATACTCAAAGGACTTAAAATCAACATACTACTGCAATGCAGCCATGTCAATGTTCATAGCAGCTCAATTCACAATAGCTAAACTATGGAACCAACCTAAGTGTCCTTCAATAGATGAATAGATAAAGAAGTGGTATATATATATTCAATGGAATATTACTCAGCTTTAAATAAGAATGAAATTATGGCATTTGCCAGTAAATGGATGGAGTTAGAGAATATAATGCTAAGCAAAATAAGCCAATCCCCCAAAACCAAAGACTGATGTTTTCTCTAATATGGGGATGCTAATTCACAATAAGGTGTGGTGGGAACTAGAAAAGAATAGTGTTACCTTAGATTAGGTAGAAGAAAGGGAGGGGCTAGAGGAAGAGATGTGAGGATAAGAAAAATAGTAATAATAAACCTACATTATTACTTTATGTATATATGTCAATGCATGACCAATGTGATCCTACAATCTGTACACTCATAAGTAAGAGAAATTATATCAAAGTGCATAAATGTATTCTACTGTCATGTATAACTATTTAAAACAAATTTTAAAATATTAAGAAAGATATAATGCTTCTAAAGAGAGATTTTTTCTTTTTAACAGTGTTTTTATTATTATATTTCCACATTATAGTGAGGTTTATTTTGACATAATCATACATACATGGATGGGATATAATTCATTCCACTTCCAAGTGCTTCTTTTTTCATTTTCATTCTCCAACCTTTTTATTATTATACATTTTTGTTTATACATAGCATGTGGATTCATCTTGACATAATTTAAAAAGCATGGAATATAATTTGCTCAAATTTGGTTTCCAGTATTTTTCCTTTCTCTCCCTTGTTCTCTATCCCTGTTTCCTTTGCACTACTCTACTATTATTTTTCTTACTTACTTTCCATTTTTCTTCATTTTAGTTAGTTTCTCATGGATATGCATGATGTTGAGATTTGCTGTGGTATAATAATGTATGTATATAAGAAAGATAGGTTAGGTTCATTCCTCTGTTCTTCCCTTCTCTTGTCCATTTTCCTTCTCCCTCATGCCCCTTCATCTAGCCCACCAGACTTCCTTCTTTTTTGATGGCATCTCCTTACCCTTTTCCTATTCTCTCTCTTCTCTTTATCTCTCTCTTTTTTCTGTTCTTATTTTGGACTTACTTCCATATATCAGAGACAACATTCGACCTTTACTTTTCCGAGTCTCGTTTATTTCATTTATCATGATAGTCTCCAGTTCAATGCAGGTACCTACAAATGTCATGATTTTTTTCTTTTTATGTCTGTGTGATAGTCATCTGTGTATATATACCACATTTTCTTTATCAGTTCATCTGTTGAAAGGGTACCTAGTTTGGTTCCATAGTTTGGCTCTTGTGAATTTTGACACTACACATAGTGTCTGTATCACTCTAGAGTGATGATTTTACATCTTTTGGATACATACTGAGGAATAGGATAGCTGAATCTCATGGTGGTCCCATTGCTACCTTTCTTAATTTTTTGAGTAATCTCCATACTAATTTCCAGATTGATTACACTATACGCAGTTTCACCAACAATGTATGAGTGTATCTTTTCTCCCATATCCTCCCCAGCAATTATTAGTATTTGAGTCCTTGATAATAGCTCTTCTGAGAAGTGTGAGATGACATCTCTAAGCAGTTTTGATTTGCATTTTCCCAATTGCTAGTGATGTTGAGCATGTTTTTGAGTAATCATTGATCAATTGTATTTCTTTTTTAGAGAAATATCTGTTTAAGATTTTTTGCCCACTTATTAATTGGGTTATTTGTTATTTGGGTGTCAAGTTATTTGAATTATGAATATATTCTAAATATAATGCCCTATCTGAGGAACAGGTGGCAAAGACTTTCTGTGATTCTGTAGGTTCTCTCTTTCTGTAATTAATTGTTTCCTTTTCTGTGAAGAAGCTTGTTAATATGATGCAATCCTACTTACTGATTTTTGCTTTTATTTCTTACACTTTTGGAGTCTTGTTAAAGAAGTCAGTTCCTAGGCCAACACGCTAGTGTGTCGGACAATATATTTTTCTAGTAGTGGCAGACTTTCAGTTCTAATTTATAGGTATTTAACACATTTGCAGTTGACTTTTGTGGAGGGTGAGAACAAGAGGTCAAGTTTTATCCTTCTACATGTATATTCCCAGTTTTCTCAGCACTATTTACTAAAGTCTATATCTTTTTTCGAAAAAATGTTTTTGGCATTTTTGTCTAGTATTAGATAATTGTATTAATGTGGGTTTATTTCTGTGTGTTCTATTCTATTCCATTGGTCCTAGGGTCTGTTTTGTTGCCTGTAACATGCTGTTTTGTTATTAGAGATCTGTGGTGACACCTCCAGTGTTTCTATTTTTGCTCCTGATTACTTTAGCTATTCCGTCTCTTATTTTTTAATAAATATCAGAATTCCTTTTAAAGTTCTGTGATGAATGTCTGGGTAATTTCATGGTAATTTTATTGAATCTGTATAATGCTCTTGGTAGTATGGTCATTTCAATAATATTGATTCTGCCTATGTACGAACATGTGATATCTTTCCATTTTCTCAGGTCTTCTCAATTTTGTTCTGCAGTGTTCTATAGTTTTCCTTGTAGAAGTCCTTGATATCTTTCATTAAATTAATTCCCAAGTATTTTTTGAAGTTATTGTGAATGAAGTACTTTTTAAAATTTTTTTTCAGAAGGTTTTTTCCTAGAGTATAGGAAAGCAATTAATTTATATGTGTGGATCTTGTATCTTGCTGTTTTACTAAAATTGTTTATCAGCTCTGGAAGTCTCCTGATAAAGTGCTTTTGTCTTCTAAATATATAATAATCTCCCATATTCTTGAAAAGGCAGAATTAATATTGTCAAAATGGTCATAGTACCAAAAGTGCTATACAGATTTAATGCAATTCCTATGACATTCTTCATAGAAATAGAAAAGGCAATCATAACATCTATTTGGAAAAATGAAAAGCTGAAAATAACCAAAGCAATCCTTAGTGAAAAAAGTGATGCAGGGGGCATCACAATACCAGAACTTAAATTATTCTACAGAGCTATAGAGTAACAAAAGCAGCATGGTATTGGCACTAAAACAGATGT
Source organism: Callospermophilus lateralis (assembly GCF_048772815.1). NCBI lineage: Eukaryota > Metazoa > Chordata > Mammalia > Rodentia > Sciuridae > Callospermophilus > Callospermophilus lateralis. Next base: position 93,472,840 of record NC_135310.1, on the reverse strand, counting down.
GAAGACCAATGGTATAAAATAGAAAGCACAGAGATAAACCCATATAAATACAGTTATTTCATACTAGACAAAGGTGCCAGAAACACACATTGGAGAAAAGATACCTCTTCAACAAATGGCGCTAGGAAAACTGAAAATTCGCATGTAGCAAAATGAAACTAAACCTCTATCTCTCATCCTGCACAGAACTCAACTTAAAGTGGATCAAGGTCCTCGGCATTATTAGACCAGAGAGCCTACACTTACTAGAAGTAAAAATAGGCCCAAATCTATATCATGTCGGCTTAGGAACCAAATTCCTCAACAAGACTTCTAAAGCACAAGATGCAAAATCAAGAATCAATTGAAGTGATTCTATCAAAATAAAAAGCTACTTCACAGAAAAGAAAACAAAGGAAACACGAATGTGAACAGAGAGCCTACAGAATTGGAGAAAATCTTTGCCACCTACACCTCAGAGCCTTAATATCCAGGATGTATAAAGAACTCAAAAAATGTAACACCAAAAAAGCAAATAACCCAATTAATAAATGGGCATAGGAACTGAACAGGCACTTCACAAAGAAATATGACTGGACAAAAATATATGAAAAAATGTTCAACATCTCTAGCATTTAGAGAACTGCAAATAAAAACTATGTGGAGATTCTATCTCACTCCAGTAAGAATGGCAATTATCAAGAATACAAAAAAAAAAAAAACTATCTTATACACACTCATACATTGCTGGTGGAACTTCAAATTGATTTAATCACTCTGGAAAGCAGTATGGAGATTCCTCGGAAATCTTGAAATGAAATCACTGTTTGACCCAGCTACCCAGTTCTGAGTATATGCCCCAAGGACTTAAAATCAGCATACTATACTGATGCTGCCAAATTAGTATTTATAGAAGCTAAATTCACAATAGTAAGCTATATAGAGGCTCAATTCACAGTAGCTAAGCTATGAAACTGATCTATATGCCCTTCAACAGATGAGTGAATGAAGAAAATGTGGTACATGTAACACAAGGCAATGTTACAGAGTGATAAAGAAGAATGAGATTATGGCATTTTCTGGTAAATGGTTGGAAGTGGAGATTATCATGCTAAGTAAAATAAGACAATCCCAAATATTCAAAGCCCAAATATTGTCTCTGATATGTGAATGCTCACTCGCAATAAGTGGAGTGTGGGGGAAGGGAGGAATAGAAGTTCATTGGGGGTGACCCCAACTAATGACAGGCAACTCCCAGGTGACCAGCTCTGCATCAAGATGGTGGAGGATAAAGACAAAGAAGGGTCTTACTGAGTTGCTTAGGGCCTTGCTAAATTGCTAAGGCTGGCTTTGAACTTGTGATCCTCCTGCCTCAGCCTCCCCAGATGCTGGGATTACAGAGTTAGCACTAGCAGAATTTCACAAAAAAATCAAAGAAGCATTTGAAGTGTTTGACCATGAATCGAATAATACAGTGGATGTGAGAGAAATTGGGACAATTATCAGGTCATTAGGATGCTGCCCTAGTGAAGGAGAGCTACATGATCTGCTTGCAGAGGAGGGATGTGAAGTTTGGTGAATATCTGTTAGTCTTCTCCTTTCAAAGAGATTAGTAGAAGAAGAAGAACCCACTGGATATATTAGATATGAAAAATTTCTTCCTGTGATGACCAAAGTACTTCTGGAAAGAAGGTATAGACCAGTTCCAGAAGATGTCCTTCTTCGAGCTTTTGAGGTTTTAGATTCTGCTAAACATGGGTTTCTTACTAAGGAAGAACTCATCAAATATATGACTGAAGAAGGTGAGCCTTTCTCCCAAGAATAAATGGAAGAAATGTTGTCTGTTGCAATCAATCCAGACCCAAATTCAATTAATTACAAGGAGTATATAACAATGATGGTGATAGATGAAAATTAAATGTTTTAAACTCTTAATTTCTAATTGAAAATGGCTTGTCCTTGTTAATTTTGCATTTTATTTTGTAATTCTTTTATCTGATATCAATGCCTGTGACATGATTATTTCAACATGTTTTGTTTTCTAAAGATGATCATAACAAATTTTTTTTTTTTTACTACTGGGAATGGAATCCACTGAGCTTCATCCCTAACTCTTTTTACATTTTTCAATTTGAGACAGGGACTCACCAACAGGCTGGTCTCAAACTTGCAATTGTCCTGCCTCAGGCTCTTGAGTAGCTGGGATCATAGGTGTGCCCTGCTCTCCTGGATGATTGTAGCAATTTTAAACAGACTCATGGGATGACATATGGCTAATTACTTAAAAACTAATCTTAAAACAATTTAACATTAAAATAGATTATTGTATATTTTCTACAACAAACATGTTACCTTTTAATTAACTAAACTGAGAAAATTAATAATAACTATAATGAGCCAAGATTTGGCACATAAAGATCTTGAGAGAGGGCAGAATGACGACAAATTGAAAATGAGTGTCAGTGTGATGAAGGCTTCTTTTTAAACAACAATAAACAAATTCAGTAATCTGAAAAAAAAAAAAAACAAGAAGTTTATTGGATTATACAAAGGAGAATGAAAGCAAGGGAGAATAGGTGGGAATAAGAAAGACAGTAGAATGAACTGAACATAACTTTCCTATGTTCTTATATGAATACATGACCACTATAACTCCACATCATGTACAACCAAAAAAACAGGAAGTTATACTCTCTGTACGTATGATATGTCAAAATACATTCTACCATTTTCTATAACTGAAAAGAACAAATAAAAACTTAAAATAAATAAATATAGGATTATGCACATATCAGCAAATGGAGATAATTTAAGCTCTTATTTTTCTTTTGTATTTTCTTGACTTTCTTCTCTGGCCTGAATTCTCTGGCTAGAGTTTTGAGGACTGTGTTGAATAAGAGTGATGAGAGTATGCATTCTTGACTTGTTCATATCTTAGAGGGAAATGCTTTCAGTTTTGCTCCATTCAGTGTGATTTTGGCATTGGCTTGTCATATATAGCTGTAAGTAAGTTCCTTCTTTCTCCATTTGAAATATAAGTGGGTGTTGCACTTTGTTAAATGCTTTTTCTGTTTGTTTCAGAGAATGACTATTGAGATAGTCATTCTATGAAACCAATATCACCTTGATGACAAAACCAGACAGAGACACATCAAGGAAATAAAATTTCAGGTTGATATCCTTAATGAACACAGATGCAAAAGTTTTGAATAAAATATTGGCAAACTGCTTGCAAAACATATTAAAAAGATATTGCACCATGATCAATTTGGTTTCATTCCAAAGATGCAAGGTTGGTTCAACATATGCGAATTGATAAATGCAAATCCACCACATTAATAGACAAGAGGACAAGAACCACAGTAAAGAAAAAAATATTGTAAAAATTCCTACAGAACCTTATGGTTGGAGCAGTGCATTAGCTGTTATTTAACAGTAGATTAAATGAAAGGAAAAAATGAATCCAATGACATAAATATATGAGATTCTGTTCTACCATTTTCCTTTTCCATAAAAAAAGAAAGAGAGAAATGGCATTTTAAAATATTTTCTTCTTCTTCCAAGAATAAAATGGTTACCTTTGCTGACTTCCTTTTATTGAACTTAAAATTATACCTCTTCAATATTGAAATAGTTTATCCTCTGTCTGATAGTCAAACTCTCCAGAGTAACTCATGTTTATTCATCAACCAGTTTTTCACATACCTGTCATTCTCTGATCTGTTCCTCACTGGTCCATGGCCACATATTCAACATTACACAGTGGACATTGGCATTTTAAAAAGCTGTATTGCTCCAAAATCACATTTTCAATACACATTATAAAGTAATTTTAAAAGCTTATGACTCATTTACTGACTTCAGTAATTAATACAAATGCCAAAATCGTCAACCTTATCAAAACAACTGTATTAGTTACCTAGGGGTCCTATAACAAATTACCACGAAGTACATGGCTTAAAACAACAGTAATTTATTTTCTCAATATTCTGGAGACCAGAAGTCTGAAATCAAGGTGCTAGAAAAGTCATAATGTCACAAAATGGTCTAGGAAACAACCTTAATTGCCAATTCCAAAATATATTGGTACTTTGAATTTCTCTGCCCATGGTAGCATAATTGCAATTTGTACATTCATCTTCACATGTTCTTCCATAACTCTATGGCCTCCCTGATGCCAATAAGACAGGACATCATTCACCTGCTGTATGACCTCCTTTCAACTAGTTTCATCAGCTAGGACACATTTCTGTTTAAGATTACGTCCTAAGTGTCTAAGTAGACATGAATTTTGGGGGTACATTATCAAATTCACTATGACAACTAACCTACTGACTTTAACCCTTTATCATTACACTTCATTAAGATTGAATCCACCTTATAATTTAATACAATTTTTAATGTGTCTTATTCACAAACCCATTATATTGCCCTTGTTTCCTTTTATCTGCCCTTACCTAAACACTGAAAGGATCTCAACATTTTCCTTCTAGGAATCTACAGCAAACAGACAGTAAAGTAATGAGACAAAAGAGAGTTTTTACTACATATTAATTATTACAATGTACAAATGAGAGCTCTACATTGCTCAACAATTCTTTCACAATACTTCATAGCTTCACCTCTTTATTTTCAAAGGATAATACAACATTTATAATTATTTGATCCAGCAGGAGCCTCCTCTTTTCCTCATCTTCAAAACAAACTTATAAAGTGCTCATATCTGTTCGTCTTCTTCTCTTTCCTTCACTATGCCTATGGTGATCTTAGAGAACTTGAATCTCTCCCCTGGGGCTGTAGATATCTTTCATTCTCACTTTCTCTGATACTTTGCTTATTCTATAAATACCACTCATTTGCATCCCCCAGAAATCCATTTTCTTCTCTACTTGTTTATTAAACGTTTTCAACATATAATCATTTTATATTTTAAAACTTGTTGATCTATTATATCTCCTTTCAATTTTTATTTTTCTCATTTACTTTAATTTGAAAGTACTAATTGCAAAAAAATTTCCCAATTCTTTATCTCATGTCCTTATAATGATCATCAATTGAAGATCTTTTCTTCCACTCCACCTTAAACACATATGTCAAAGTTATACTATGGATCTTTTCATTGGTAGTAACCATATTTTCATTCTTAGGAAAAACAGTTTTTGGAAATTAAGGATGAGTTGATTTAGTAGGAACTTCTTGGATAATGACAAGTAGTTAAGAACACATAATATAGGTGACGGGTTAATAAAAGCAATTTAGAAATTTTTGGCAACTCTTGTTTCCTTGGAATTCTAGGCCTATATTTGTATTCTGCTTTGCTTTAATAAATGAGATAACTCAATATATGTTTGAAGTCCACACAATAAAATTACACAAGAAAATAATGACCTCCCACAGCATGATGGCTTATTTTTGTAATCCTAATGACTCAGGAGGCTATAACAGGAGAATCACAAATTGAAGAACAGTCTGGGACACTTAATGATATCCTGTCTCAAATAAAATAAAATAAAATGAACAGGAATATAACTTAGTGGTAGAGCACTCCTTGATTGAACCCTCAGTACCACAATAAAGCAAAAAAAAAAAAAAAGAAAGAAAAGAAAAACCTACTCAAGACTCAACTATCTCCTAATTTTGGACATCACATTTTTTCAGACTTAGAAATATCAGAAAGCAGTGAAAATCTGTACTCTGACTTTTGGGTTAGGCATGTTAGCCTTGAAAAAAATGCTGGATGAAAAGAAAGTCTGAGAAAGAACTCAAAGAAGTAAAATTTCCTACTGAGTCTTAGAATTCCTTTACCTCCTATTGTAAAAACATAATACACTTGTGAAGTTCATATTATCCAAGCAGTACGTACTAAATCAAGACTCAAATACTTCCTCATCCTGTATAGATAGATCACTGTTTTGTGCCAACTATAACTTCAGTTTCCTGTATCATCTTAAGAATTTCAATGGTCAATTTTTGTTACAACAAGGTGTTCTCTAACCAACTGTATTCTGTTACAAAATCTTTTATATTTTAAAAAATAATATCTCTGTGCAGCATGTCATGAAAAAATTAGGTAGTTATCAGTTCTACCTCCTTAAGCATTTTTAAAATATTTGATTAACATAATTGTACGTACTTATGAGGTTTAGTGAGATATTTCAATACATAGCTATGATATATAATGATTGAAGCAGAGTAACATTTTTATCTCCTATCATTATTTTCTATTTGGAACTCTCAAGTTTCCTTCTTTAGTTTTCCATAAAATATGTAATAGTTTACTGTGAGCTATAGTCACCCACAGTGCTGTAGAGCACTAGAACTTACAACTGCTATCTACTATGTTTTGGAACTCATTACCCATCCCCCCTCTTTCCTTTCTACTATAAGTCCAGCTTCTACTAACCACTACTTTACATTCAGATCGCCTCATCTTTTTAACCTGCACATATGAGAAAAAACACAAGGTATTTGTCTTTCTGTGTCTGACTTATTTGTGCTACAAAATCTTTAAACTCTTTGCTCCATGTAAAAGTTATTTTATAGTTGTTTTCAGGTTATAATAATTCCACATAGATATATTTAAAGGCTTGTGGTTTTTGTACATGAGTAAAATACATAAAATAAAAGTTCATGAACAACTCTTTTAAATTTCAGTTGAAATGTCTTATCATTTTCATTTCATGATGATACAGATTAATGATTAATGCCTGTGAATAATTAAAATAATTGTAGAGATCACAAACTTATTAAATATTTATTCTAGAAATAAACATTTATGATAATAGAGTGTTGTAGTCATTCTATGAGAGATTTGAAAACAAATTATATTTAATTAAACCTATGATGAATTTATTAGCAGCTAATATTTTGACAAAATCAAATATCCAAAATCATTTTATATTTTCACTATTATTTAAACGTACATTTTAAAAATATACCTGTAATAATGAGCTATAGGTTTAAGAGATAACTAGAAAATTTTAAAAGTATGTTGACAAGCACTTAGAGCTTATCTAATATTACACATTTTTCTCCCCACATTGTGTTTTTAAGGAATAAAGTCTGAACTACATAGGCAGCTGTCAAGATGTCATAAAAATGTTCACTCTATTAACTTCACACTAGGCTTTTGCCAAAAGAAAAAAACTAACTCATTGGTGGTTTCTATTGTTACTATTTTAACTTTTCATTCAACAAAAATCATTTGCAAGCTCAACTTCCCATTCTGTAGTAAAAAAAAATGATATTATGTAAAGGGAATAACTAAAATGTCATATTCATAAATTTTATATGGAACCTATGATGTCAGTTTCAGATGTTTATAGTCATTTTCCCCTGGGAAAATGTTAATATTCTGAACTTATATGAAATAAAAATGTTTCCCTTTATCAACAGAAAACAAACCAAAACAAAATGTAAAGAAACTGAAACTATTTTCAGTATGCTGAATAGACTATGTACTTTGATGGAAATGTCACTTTTTTTTTTTTTTTTTTAGTGAAAGGACAAACCATTAAAATGAAAACAAGAAAAAAAACACCTTTATTTAATGCTTCAGTAGCCATTGTCACAATTTTATCTCTGGTCAAATATATTCTGTCTCTGAAATGCAAAGCAAAATGCTTATATTGTGAAATGAATGTTGATAAATACTGCATTATTTGATTATACTTTTCTTCATTTTGTTTAAAATTTTTATTTTCAAGATTCTTCAATGCTTTCAGCTGAAGAATCTGGTACATTTTTGAGGAAGTATTAAAGAAAGAACATAAAGGTGTTAGGTAATTATGTGCTTTCATATACTGTGCCTGCAATTTCTTTCACCTATCCTAATTATGTACTAAGTAAACTCAGAAATGCTCATACTAGTCCTCACTGTGAAAGTGCAGTGTATGAAGCACACACAACACATATGAAATATTAGTGTGTGATTAATATGCTGTTTCTATTTGCAAGAAGCCATATATTTCAGATGACCTTAAAATGTGTTTCTGTATATTATTCATAAAATATATCCAAATTCATTTGATAATTTATTATTTTTATAATTTTATAACCTTTATAATTATATGTTTTTATAATTTTTATAATGTATAAATTACTACCTTATGGTTATACATAATGTTGGGGTTCATTTTGATGTAATCACATATGTATGGAGTATCATTTGCTTCACCTTACGCCCTAGCACTTCCTTTGTCCCTCCTCTTCTTCTTTTCCCTGTTCCCCTTTCTCTAATCCACAAGTCTTCTATTTTTTTTAATAGTTTTATAAATGGATATATATATAAATGAATATATATATTTTATAAATGTATACATATTGTATATGCTATATAATATATATACATAATATATAAATGGATATATACATAATATAATATATGTACATAATACGTATTATGTACATATATACATAATATATATATATACATATATATATCATGAACATAAAATATATATAGTGATATTATTAGTTCTTTAGGATAAATACCAAGGGGTGGGATAGGTGGGTTATATAGTGGTTCCACTTTCCCCCCACATTCTAGCCAGCATTTATTTTCATTTGTGCTTTTGACATTACCATGCTGACTGTAATGGAATGCAGTGTTAGTGTAGTTTTGATTTTCATTTCACTGATTGTTAAGGATGTTCAAGGCCCTGGGTTCAATCCCCAGCACCATACACATATATACACACCAAAAAAAAAAAAAAAAGTTCAACATTTTTTATATATTTGTTGGACATTTGTACTTTCTTTTGGAAGTGTATGTTCTGTTCTTTTCTCATTCATTGATTGGATTATTTGACAAGAGTAACAACAGCAGTGAAATTTTTGATGCTAATGACCCAAATTTGTTTCTATCTCATATATACATGACAGGATTTATAACGGTGAATCTACTTATGAACTTATTTTTTTTATCAACCGTACTTCTTTTTATTAAAATATTTTTTACAATACATCTGTCATACTATATTGTTGAATGAAAGGCAAAACATAAGGAAAACAAAACTGCTTAAGAAAAAAAAAATAATTGTAAGTAGAGAATAAGAACACAGATGTTTTATATAAAGCAGTAAACTACAGAATGAAAAGAAAGTAATTATATACAATCACTTGTGACTGAATTTTAGAACATAACCTTGCATATCTGCCCTTTGTTTTCAGTGTGTCTCCTCTATAGACTTTCTCACTTTTGTACTATATGAATAAAGATGATTACCCAGAAGCAAAATAAATATTTGGGAATTCTCACATCAAATTTTGTAGAGGAAAAAATGGCTTGGCTTCCACACAGCTTCTAAAGCAGTTTTACAGTAATGAAAAGTACTTTCCTAAATTCTATAGAATAAAAAGAACTTTAAAAATCATTTCCAGAAATCAAGTCATCTAAGAATAGAACTACCATTCCATTAAAACCATCATTGATGATATCTTTACCTTGAAAATTTTACTTCTCTATAAGTAATCATAATCCTGATTCTAGGGAACTGGGGTTCAGGAAGCCATCCGTGATTTACATGAGGATCTTTTCTCAGCATGGAAGCCAGGGAGATTTAGGTTTGGCCTTGGGAACTCTCCATGGCACTGCCAAGGCAATAGATTGCCCAATGCACCTGACCTTTATCTTTACTCTGCTAGGAAGATCCCTCATAGTAGCTGAGGGGATAGGCATAACCCACTGGGAATTTGACAGCGCACCTTCAACCATTTTTGGTGAGGAACATTCTATGGAAGGCCTTTGATGTATCCCAACATAAATAAAACAGGCATGAACTCCATTTTGGCCAAAGTCTGGAAGCTCAGTCCATCTGATCTGCTTGCCCATCCTGTGTTCTGTGTTTTTATTTTCTGCCATTTTATTTCTCTTAGCTTTTCTCTCTCAGCCAACCCATCCCACTGAGAGGAACCCCATTCCCACCACCTTCACAGGACTTGGGTGGGACTGGGGTGGGACTCAGTGGTAGAACATATTATTTAGTGTACACAAAAATGCAACTAAATAAACACAAATTATCACCAGACAATCCTAATGATACTTGCTTAATATACAGAGGTTGCATTTTGTTGTAGTAATATTATTATAATATAACAAGGAAAGAAAAATTTGTTACCAGTGAGAAATGGAGCTTAACAGAAACGACAAATATTTTAGTAGAACTTCCAAAACTCTAAGCTCTTAAATAATATCAATTAATACTCCCAAATGATACCAATTTATACTCTGAAATAATACTGATTTAAAGAAGAAAAAATCTAAGGACAGTTAGTGAACTTATCTAATTACCCAAGGAAACCCACTTATTGAAGTAGAAGCTAAGATTCTATCCTAGGTCATCTAGCCAGAGTCTATTTTCTCAATAATGATGTCAAATAGAAAGTATGGAGTAAGAAATAAAAAGGGAGAGAACTGGGATTGTAGTAAAGAGAGACTTGGAAGGGAGGTAGATACAGCAAATAAATGGCAGAGTGTCACAAACTATTTGGCTCTCAGATCAAGTTCTTCCACTTAAACTACCTGGCACAAGGAATCTACACAGGAACAAAGATGACTGTTCCTTCCCCACTTTATCTGACTTCCTGCTGCACAATCTATTCAGAACCTCACACTTGGAAAACACTTTTAGCATAGAAACATTGAGACAATGCCCAGCCACATATTGCAAGCACTACATTAAACGCACATATTTTTGACACAAGTAATTTCAACGTCTTTATTTTTCCTTTGATGGAAGGAGCAGAAAGCATTAACCATTTCTTGAATAATTATAACTGTGTAAAGGAAAAATGCTTTGTGTTAATTTACTACAGAAAACATCTTTTGCCATGGGTCACTGCAAGTTTTATTTCAAGGAGATTAATCCTCCTGAAGGAGAAAGAGATTTGTGGCATATGACTTGGGAGTAGCTCTCACAATACAGAATTAAACAATAATAATGCTTACACATGCAATGAAAGATGAGGTGACTTCAGTGTCCTGCTCCATTTATCTTCTAAGAAATAGCCAAGGATTGTTCAAGGATACCATATCCACTTATTTTCAATTATCTGTGCATAGATGGAAGAATGAGGTTTGATATACATTTTTCTGGAGAAGACCACAGCCAACACAACTATTGTTTAACCTCCACATACTTAGGATTTCTAAATAAATTTCTCTCAGTTTTTTAAGATTGATGGGGTTTTGGGTGAACTGTTGCTATAGGTCAATTCCATATAACATATTTAAAGGTTATTTTTTTCTGATATGCTCTTCTGGATACAGGGTCTTAGACTGAAAACTATACTTTTTGACTAAGGTCTGATTGTATTGATAATATATTTTAATATTTTAAAAACTGAATTTATAAATAATTTTTTCTATATCCATATTTTTACCTCACATTGAAATTACCACAATGGATTGACTGCATTATGCAGTTTCTATCTCAATCATTTCCTTCAATTCATTTTACATACTGACCTTAGGTACACCTTCTTGAAGCACAACTTTGACACATGTGACAGTTGCATGCATAATAATACATAATACTCAGTGTTAGGGAATCCAAGAGGAAGGGCATGCTGTGATAGGACAAACAAGGCTCAATACTGCATTCACAATTGGCTCTCCCTTCAGATGATTCTGCTTTTTTTTTTTTTTTTTCACCTTACTGAAAATTTGTTGGTCTTCATTCCTTCCTTTTCAGTGGATAAGTTTTCTCCCAGAGGCTTACAAAATCTCCATTGGTTCATCCTTGTAATTCAAGAGAGAGGAACAAAAGTAGAACCTTCTTATTTATATAAAACTTCTATAATTTAAATTCTACAGGTCAAAACAAAAGGAAAAAGATAAAAATATTTGACAAAATAGAGTTATGGGGAAAATAATCCATAATGTTGTCAGTCCATGTCCTCTCTTTTCACTATTTCTACAAATAGTTTTAACAATAGCTAAACTGAAAATTTGAAAATGAAAGTCACTTTTTCCAAAAGTCATTAACTTAATATTTTCTTTGGGCAAGATATATGTTGAACTTTACCCTCAATCTTGGATATATCTGTACCCCAGGATTGGCGCTGAAGTTTCTCTTACTTCATAGTTTATATACTTTCATTAGATTAAAAAAAAATGATGATGAAATATTTTCAAATTTATGGGAAAAATTAAATGACTTTGAAATATATTTTGGTGTAAATAAGTTTTTAAGTAAAGAATATAGGTCTGAAGCTAAAAGATAAAAAGTTAATAGATTCTACTAGAGAGTATAATTTGAATTGGCAATAGGAAGCAATTGTGAATTCAAAATGAAAGTAAAAACACAGTATGAAAATCCAAGAAATATATAAAAATTGAGAAAAATACTTGCAATCTGCAAAATAGACCATATAAAAACATTTTTTTTTCCAAAAGTAAAGTCTTATTAACATTGATCTATACTGAAGGATCATCAGGACAATTTATCCTGGAAACTCAAGCTACTCACAGAAGAACTAGCAGTGGACTAACTAAGGTAGTCTCAGAGTTTGTTGTTGAAATCACAACAGAATGATTATCAATATTTCTTGGTATTTCTCTGCAGTTCAAAAAATGTAAAATCTCTTTTCATAAAGAAATGGTAGCACAACAAAGAGAAACAAAACATACAACCTTAGAAAAATTCTGTTCTTGTTTTCATTATTTTTTAATCTTGATCCCAAAACTCATAAGAATTAAGCATGATTCTATACTTTTAAGTGCATGAGATAATGTGTATGTCAAAATTATTTAACTCACTCTAATCATATATTTGTATTCTGAAATAAATAATAATTGATTAAGATATAATTAGATATTCCTTAAATATAAAAAATAATATTATTTAAAAAGGCCAATTGAGTAATAAGTGAAAAATTAGATAATTTCTAATAAATATTTCAACATATCATAGAAAGATTTTTAATCCTATTTTAATTAAAAACAATGATGGCTACTTTGTTTCTGAATATCCTGTTCATGGGGAAAGGTAATAGTTGTTGAAGATGGTGCACTGGTAGAGATTTGACTCTTGAAACATTAAAAAAGGGGAGTGGTGATTGAGGGCAGGACATTTTCCTCCTCAGTTTTGGAATATATATACAAGGACTCAAAACATTAATTCTTTTAAAAATTAAGTGAAGTCAAAAATATAAAAATCTATTTTCATACATGTATTAAATAATTATTTGTACTAGATAAACACTGAGAAAAATAACTGTCCATCAAAATGGAAAAATCAGAGTGTGTTATTAAATAAAATACACTGAATATACTAGAAAATTACTGATATAGAAATAGTTATATTTCCATAATGAGAAACTAACTGGGAGGGAGGTTGTGTAACTCAGTAGTAGAGTGCTTTCCTAACATGCCTGAGTCCTTGGGTTTGATCCCAGCAAAACACATACACATGTGAGTGTATGCGCACACACACACACACACACACACACACACACACATCTTACAATCTCAAGTCATTCTATATATTTTCTATTTCTGAGATACATTCTAGTATATAAATACATTAGTAAACTTTCCACCACTTTGACAAAAATACTGACATAAACATCTTAAAAGGATGAAAGATTCATTTAGTCTTGTGGTCTAAAGGTTTTAATATATGGTAATTTGGCCCCATTGCTTTTGGTGCCAAGGTATCATAGAAGTACCTGACAGAGGAAGTTTTTTTCACTTTAAACCAGGAAACAAAACACAGAAACAGGAAGTGACCATGTTCTAATCCCTTTCAGTCACTTCCTTAATGACCTAACTTCCTTGTACTTGGCCATACCCCTAAAAGTTGCACCACCTTCTAATAGCACCACAGGCTGAAGATTAAGACTTTAAAACAAGGGCATTCAAGGAACTTTTAACATACAAAACATAACAATAAATCAAAGAGTCACAGAACACCTAGATATGTCAGATGTTATTTTGAAATCCTCTCTCAGTCTATCTCTGTCTCTCTCTCTGTCAAACACTTACACCCTTGGGCTGGGGATGTGGCTCAAGTGGTAACGCTCTCTCCTGGCACATGTGCGGCCTGGGTTCGATCCTCAGCACCACATACAAACAAAGATGTTGTGTCCACCGAAAAAGTAAAAAATAAATATTAAAAAATTTCTCTCTCTCTCTCTCTCTCTCTCTCTCTCTCTCTCTCTCTCTCTCTTTAAAAAAAAAAAAAACTTACACCCTTTCTTCTCCAGCAATTTTATCTAATTTCCATACATTCATCTCTCTTTCTTTAGGCAGCATTTCACCAGTCTTGTTGCAGTCTGCTCTTTATTGTCTAAAATTGGTTTATTAACTCATTTCATTTTGAATAAGCCAGGTAATGTTGACACTTGAGTTGTTGAGATGACAGGCTATGATCAATAATGGTGGAAGGGAAAAAATCGTACAGTACTTTGGAGCTACAGTATGCAGCTCCTGATTTGACCAGGACCAAGTCTGATTTGACTGATGTAAATAATTCAAATAATTCCCTGTGAAAAAAATGTTCATCATCACTAGTAATTAGAGAAATGAAAATCAAAACCACTCTAAGACTTCATCTCACTCTAGTCAGAATGGCAGCTATTTTAAACACAAACAACAAGTGTTGGTGAAGATGTCAGGGAAAAGGTACACTCATACACTGCTGGTGGGACTGCAAATAGGAGAAGACAATATGGAAAGAAGTATGGAGATTTCTTGGAAAATTGGAAATGGAACCACCATTTTACCCCATTATCCCTCTCCTCAGTCTATACCTAAAGGACTTAAAAACAGTATACTACAGGGACACAGCCACATCAATGTTTATATCAGCACAATTCACAATAGCTAAACTATGGAGCCAAAAAGATGCCTTTCAGTGGATGAATGGATTAAAAAAATGTGGCATATATACACAATGAAATATTACTCAGCAATAAAAGTGAATAAAATCATGGCATTTGACGTAAATGGATGGAGTTGGGGAAGATAATGCTGAGTGAAGTTAAACATTCCCCCCAAAAAAACAAATGCCCAATGTTTTCTTTGATATAACTAGGCTGCTTCATAGTGGGTTAAAGAGGGGAAGCATGAGAGGAATAGATGAGCTCTAGATAGGGCAGAGGGGTGGAGGGGAAGGGAGGAGCATAGGGTTATTAATGATGGTGTAATGTGATGATCATTATTATCCAAAGTAGAGGTATGAAGAATTGGTATGAATATACTATGTATACATAATCAGAGATTTGAAAAATTGTGTTCTATATGTGTAATAAAAATTGTAATGCATTCCACTGTCATAAATAAATAAATAAATAAATAATACCTGAGAGAAGAAAAAGAATAGTGGAAAGGGGAGAATGGATAGAGAATGATCAGTGGGTACAAAATTTTACTTGAATAGGAGGAAAAAGTGCTATTGTACTTTTTCATAGTAGGGAGTAGGGTGCCTATAGTTAAAAATATTGTTCTATGTATTTAAAAAAATTTTTAAAAATAACAAGAACAGAGTGTCTTGAGTGTTGTAACAATAAAGAAATGATAAATGTTTGAGGTCATATGCATACTCAATACTTTTATTTTGTTATTACACAATGCATCCATATATGGAAACATCACACTCTACACCCCATGGATATGTACACATTGTACACGTACATTGTGTCAATTAAAAACAAAATGAAGCAAAACCAAAAGAAAAACAATAACAGCAACAAAAGCCCAACAAACTACTTGGTGTAATTGGAAAAATTTCACTAGTCTTGAGGGCTTTGATTACCGAGTCAATCATAATTCTGATAATGAATATTTTATGAACTAGTGTTTAAAAAGAATGAGTGTTTTCTATAAACTACAAACATTAATCTGCAGCCTAAAATACTGATATTTGGGAAAATAGAAGAAATAAACAAGTAGAAAATAAAACAAGATATATAAAAAGTTATTATTATCATTCTTTTTTTTTTAAATAATGTTTTTTGCCAACACCCAATTATTAGCCTGTCTAGGAAATGCTAAGTCTCAATCCAAATAAAATCCCATTTTTTCCCACTTCAGTGCTACAATATATGAAATCTGGGGCATGTTCATTTCTTTTAATCATGTATAATGTGCATATCATAGTTTGATATTTCTACTGTCCTTTTATTTTACTGAATATAACTCTATACTGAATATATAAAAAGACTTTAAAAATGTATGTCTATACATACATCCATGCATTATTTTTCATTTTATATATGTTAAAAGGAATTTCATCTTAAGGCCTATATGTAATTATTCAGGAAGTAAGGTCAACTTTATTTATTTATTTACTTTTAATTACAGTAAAATTACCGCTATCTCCACAGACATAAATGTAGTACAAAACACAACAATTTTTGTGGCAAGATTATAATAATAGCTTCTATTTTTCACTCTTTTCCTTTATAACTTATTTTTAATTCAGTAGCTAGAATGATCCTCTTACAACACACATAACTGAATCCTTTACTTAAACCCCTCTACTTAGTCTATCATAAGGAACAAAACTTAAGCACTTCAACTAATCTCTCTTTGTGACCTCTTTGACTGTATTTATCCCTCTTGATTTAATCAGACTTGTCCTGCTTGCTCGATATCCACTTTTCCTCAAACCGATTGTACATAACACTATCTCTAGGTCTTTAAACTATTATTTCATCAGTCCAGAATGCTTTCCCTTTACAAGTCTGCAGGAGTTACTCCCTCACATTTTTGTCTGTATTCCAATATGACACCTCTCTTGACCATGGTATTATAATTTTAATCTCCTTTTCTAATGTCTTTCTGACTTTTATCATTTGCATTTGTGAGATTTCTGTTACTCAAAAAGTAACTGAGATAATGAACTTATAAAGTTCAAAGGTTGAGTTTTGCTCACTTAATGTGAAAGTTTCACTCAATGACCAATTTGACTCATTGCTCTGGGTCTTTCACAAGGCAGCACATTGTGGCAGAAAGTCATGATGCAACAAGATTTTTCACTTCATGGTCAGGGAGCAAAAAAGAAAGAAAAAAATAATAAGAGCTGAGGTCTTCATCTCTCTTAACAAGCCTCTGTGACCCACAGGACCACCTGACTAGAGTTTCTACCACTTCCCAATAACAACAGGCTGAGGACTAAGTCTTTAATACACTGGCCTTTGGTGGACATTCCAGATCCAAACTATAGAATCAACCAAACATGTATTTTAGTTTGCTTATTTATTTATGTTTATATTTAATTATTGTTTTCCATCTTTCCCACTAATCATAAGCTCTTTCCCACTAATCATAATCATAAAATGGAATTTTTGGTGTGTGTTTAGTGATACATGACTAGTATCAAGAATTTTATGGTGCATAATAAAAACTTGAGTTGTTTTATTAGGCCTCACTTTCTTTCTGCAGTTGCCTTGAGAACCATCTCTGAATTACATTATCTCCTTTCTAACTGGGCTCTTTGTCTCAATTTTTTATATTTCAATAGTCTTCAAATAGCCTAAATAAATCAAGTGCATTTTCAATCATAGGTTTTTCCAGTTGCTCTCCATATCTATCATTTTCTTCTAATTATTTCTAATATTGCATCAGTAACATCAAAATTTATCTTTTCATTTTTATGTTTTCTTTTTTTAAATAAAAGGAAGATTCCATATGACAAAAATTTGACTGCTTTTTTACTGTTTTACATGTATGCATCTTAGCAAAAAGACTGTGTAACTCTCCCTTGAAAATTATTAGCTGAAAAATTAAATGATAAAAAATGGATAAAATTTAATTTCTGCTATTGTGTCATTTTTGAAATAAAATAAATCTCCTTTCAAATAACATAAATCATTAGAGTAAACTTTAATAATAATGTGAATTCTACTACTGTGTGATAAAATTAATCAATTTATAGGCATGATATAAATATAAAATGATATTAATTCTTATCTATAATTTTATTTTTCTTGAAAACTGAATTTAGAAATAGAATATTATTTTGAAAGTTTCACATCTTTGCATATAACTTTGGGAGATACTAACATAGAAACTATAATTTGTATCTTAGACAAGATTCATGATTATAATTTGTTAGAAGATGAGAAGATGAAAGTTAGATATCTGTAAAATAAGATGAAATGGAAAAAGATATGTAAAGTGTGAACTGCTTGTAACACATTTTCATTTATTTCAGTTTGCTTGGCCTTCCATCCATAAAATGAATTGGATTTTGATCTCATATAAATCTCCATAATTTTGAACCCATGTGAATTTAGTTACAAAGTTTCTTAAGTCAATATAGTCCAATATGTTTCCCATGGAAAATTACTTGAATTAGATGAATTATTTGTAATAATATTTTCCAATTTAAGTAGAAATGCAATAACTTATTCTGTTTAATCACATGCATAGTTAACTGCACTTTAAATTTATAATCTTGATTATATCCTTTAGAAAGCCAAGAAAAGTAATATAGGAAAGGAAAAAAATAGAGAAAATGTCAGACTTTGTGTCATTGTGGCATGGGTTAGAAATAAAGATAAATGGATATTTGACACCATTGAAAATCTGGATAACTAGGAGCCTAAGATGTTACCCTATAGCACAATACATATCTGGTGTTTTAGGTTCTTAATTTTCTGCTCAGTTATCTGTCCCAGACTTGGAATGCTCTTTGATTAATTCAGTAAAGATTTGAGAAAAACATCTAAGTGTTGTTTAAGAACTTAGGCAAGAAAATTAAACTTTTTTCTGTCTCTAAATGAAAAAAAAATGAATAAGTGAAAGAAATAAAATAGCTTCTTATTATTCATTAATTTCTTTATTTGTAAACCTGTATCTTTTATTGTGTATATTAAGAAATAAGCAGATGATAAGTGAATTTTTTTTTCAATTGGTAATTTTAAAATGCTATGTAAATATAAGTGAACAAAGAAACCAACTTTTGGACCTTTGGATTATCAATTTGCCTTTTATTATCCAAAAATATTGCACTGGTTTTCTTATCTATGTATACACACATCATCTAGGACAGGAAACTGATGCATCCTCTGCACACATTGGAAAGACTTAGGTCCCTACATTTAGGACCTCGTTCATTCTGTTGCACTCTTTGCACAAAAGCTGTGTGAGTGACCTCACAATTCAGTCAAAATCAGCTCGATATTTGTTGTAGTACCTTCTGACACCCCAAAACCAGGGAATCACAGCAAGACAATAGTTATGCTTTATTGCTTCAAATCAGTTGGCAACTGCTTCTTCCTGGGAGGCAGGAGAAAGTACCAAGTCTCCCAAGTGTGTCTTTAAATAAATAGTCATTATCCTCTGCTGGATACAAAATTGATTGAAAACAACATGGTTAACTTGTATCTGACACATCAAAGGGTTATTTCTGTTACACTACTAATGCAATGGTGTTTTCTGAAGGGCATCCACTGGATCATCCTGTACTTCCCAATTTAGTTCATATATGTGTCTTCTAATTTATATAAAAGAGTGAGCACAGACTCAAATATGATGATAAAGAGGCATAATTTGATTGGGCTTTCTTGTCTTTTGTACCAGTTTATATATGTTAAATACACAAATTGAGCTACAATGACTGAGTATATCACAGATCTACAAAGAGATTTATGAAGTTCTTTTTCTACATGCTACAATTTCAAAATGCAGGAAACTTAGTCACTGACATAATCTTTCTTTTGGAGATGTATTTATACTTTCATTTCCTACAAGTGAAACCCCTCTATGGGATTCCCACTCTTCTTTTTTTGACTCAGGTTGATACAGGGACTACGAATGCTGTAAGAAAAGAGCAGGAAAGTCTAAGAAAGGTCCAGTGGTGGTGAAGGAACTCTAACAGTGTCAATAGATTTTTCAGTCTCTACTATGTACCATGTTTCTTTAAAAAATTTAAATGTTAAGATTCCACTTAAAAATTATATTGCCATTCATCATTTACAATGGTGCTGTAATTTCAGGAGTTTCCAAATGAAAAGAAAAGAGAAATGTAATTTCAATGCCACTTTTATTTCTGTTCTCTGTTCCTCACTGTTTGGCACTAGGTGATGAGCACAATGCCAAGCCATTAAATTGTAGGCATTGCCAGTTCTGTTGGACTGGTGCTGGATGTTCTTAAGGGTTATTTCAGCCCTTCTCAACTTTTCTCCATCTCTTCGTTTTCTGTGCTTAGCTCCCTAAGGGCTGTTCAATCAAGACTCAATAAAAATTGTTGAACTGTTCAGATTTTTATTGAGAGCCTTGATGCTGAGGCCCCATAGGAGCCCACTAAAGAGAGGATTATCCTCACTATCATTAAGAGGCACAGAGAATGCCAAGGACAAGGAAAGACATAAAACCAAAGCCCGTAATGCAGGGTAATTGACCAAGTCAGCCACCTGTAGGAAAAAGAAAGATGAGCAAGACACTAACATCAGAAGGAAGCCAAAGAAATAACATAAGGATGTAAAGTGTATGTTAGAAAGAGATTGCACAAATAACTCATATTTGCCAATTTGTATTTATAGAGATACAAATGATACCTATTAAGTAGAATGATGTTTTTCACCTAATAAATGTAGTGCAACTTGATGTAAAAAAATCATGTAAGCATTATTGCAAGCATATAAATTCCCTTATTATAAAAAGGGTCATATGTTGATAGTTTTCAGTATAAAGACAACATCCTACTACAATTTATTGGTAATAGTCTCAATAACTTTGTTTTTCTATCTTTCTAGATGAATATAGTTTAAATAAAAATTAATAAATAATTTAAATTAATTAAAAATTAATAAATTAGTTAATAAATTAATTAAAATAAATAAAAGTTTATTTTAACAGACTTTGAAAAAAATGTAAAATGCTATATAGATCAGCTAAAATAATATCATGTGTGGAAAAAAATCCATACTATAATTTAAATAACTATATGAGCATGACAAAAACACTTACAATAATTTTAGTTTCCCATTCATTCATTCACTTTTACTTAATAGGCACTTGATGTAAGATAGAAGGTATAGATAGGAATGTAACCCACGCTCTGGGCTTAAGGATATATTTCAGTGAATCAAAGGGACTACAAAGTGAGGTACAGACAGATATGGGAAGGTGAAATAATACTTGTGAAAGCAGAAACTTCAATGTGATGAGACAAAAATGATCACTTTTTTAAAAATAAATCAAGGAGAAATTTATTGAGCAACAATGTCAGTAAGTAATAATTCCTAAATTCTGTGGAATATTATCTACCCTTTTGGTTTGTGGGTTATGATGAAAATAAATAATTATATATATAACAGAATGATTGTTTCCATGTTTTATAAATTTTATTCAGAAATGATAGGTACAATTTGCATGCCTAAAATACAAAATGTCAACAATTTCTTTTGCAATGTTTCATATAACATATTTATTTTTTATATTAATGTTTATTATCTTAAATAATATATGCTATTGATTCATCAAGAATAGGGGATTCATTGCTAACTTCTTAATTGAGTATGGTTACAATTAGATACTAGAACAGAAAGTAATAAATTGCATGACAGTCATTATCATCTGTCCTAACACTTCTCAACTCTGATGGTATTCATCTCCTTGAATGCTTGAAAAATGGTAGAATTATGTATCACCAGGATAATTAAATTACACTCTTAGGTGCATTGGGGGTATGTGAATATTTATACATTTGTCCAGATGAATCTATTGGGGAATCAACTTTGAGGTGAACTATTCTAACTCTAAAGTTTTTAAAAAAATTACACAGACATATCAATAATTTAATTTCTTAAATCTTATTTCATTGATCAGCAGCCACAGGTAACCTGAGACACAGTGGAAACTATATTTTAAATCATACCGGTAATTATTTGTGTATAGCAAAATCTGAGATTGTTAACATGTTAATTCATAAAAATAATAATTACTAAATAAGCATTAATTAATAAAATAGAGAGTCCATAATGAATATAAGGAAACATGATATTTGTACTAAAATAAAAATTATCATTTGTGTGTGTGATTAATCTAGAAAACTTTTGTTTTTTACTAATGTGATGTCATTACATAAATTTTACATAACATTTCTAGAAAACAGAAAAGAGACAATTTGTAAATAGATATGGAAAAAATTTAAAATATATATATATATACATAAATGGCATTAGACCAGACACGCTGCACGTACTAGAAGAAAAAGTAGGTTCGCTCTCCATGATGTTGGCTTGGGAACATCATTAACAAGACTCTTAAACTACAAGAAGGAAAACAAGAATGAATAAATAGGATGGACTTAAACTAAAAATCTTCTTCACAAATGAAACGATTAAGAATGTGAACAAAGAGCCTACAGAATGGGAGAAACCCTTTGCCACCTGTATCTTAGATAAAGCATTAATCATCTTCAGGATATATAAAGAACTCAAACAAACTTAACACACACACACAAAAAAATACCCCAAATAACCTAATCAATAAATGGGCAGATGAACACAACAGGTACTCCACAGAAAAAGAAATATGATCAATCAACAAATATATAAAACAATGTTCAACATCTGTAACAGTTAGAGAAATAAAGATTAAAACTACCCTGAGATTCCATTTCACTCCAGAAAGAATGGCAATTATCAAGAATACAGGTAACGGGCTGGGGATATGGCTCAAGGGATAGCACACTTACCTGGCATGTGCGGAGCTCTGGGTTCCATCCTTAGCACCACATAAAAATAAAATAAAGGTGTTGTGCCCACCAAAAACTAAAAAAGAAATATTAAAAAATTCTCTCTCTCTCTCTTTCTCTCTTTTAAAAACATACAAGTAACAATAAATGTTGGCAGGGATGTTGGGGGGGAAGTACACTTATACATTGTTGGTGGGACTGCAAATTGGTGCAACTACTATGAAAAGCACTGTGCAAATTCCTAAGAAAATTTGGACTGGAACCATCATTTGATCCATTCTTCCCACTCCTAGATTTATAAACAAAGGACTTAAAATCAGCATACAACAGTGACACAGTCACATCAATGTTTACAGCAGCTCAATTCAAGGAATGAAAATAACAAAGACAGAATAAATATGATTTTACTTTTCTACATACATATATGAATACATGACCAATGTAATTCCACATCAGGTACAACCAGAAGAATGGGAAGTCACACTTTTATGTGTATAATACAGCAAAGCACATTCTACTGTCATTTATAACAAATAAGAAAAATTTTTAAAAAGAAAAATATTTACAAAAAAGAATATATGGAATTGAAGAGATTGAAGTAGAAATCAAAGCCAAAAGCAAATGTATTACAAATTTAAAGTAAAGTAGCAAGAATATAGAGCCCATTCAGTTTAAGACACTTGACATTAAATTGCTGATATGAAATCTCATCATTCTGCAATCTTTAGTGAATATATTCTACAAAGAAAAAAATATTGTTTTATGTAATCAAAATATCAATACAAAACATGATCATCTAATGAATAGTCAAAGTTCTTGATTCATCAGTTATTTCAATAATATCCTTCTTGGAAGATGACCACCTCCAAAATGATCTTTACGTTTCAGTTATTTGTCTAATTTGCTTCAATCTGGACCAATGCCACAGTTTTGTACTGATATTCATGACCTTGAAATTTGAAATTACCAGCAGTTATTTTGAAGAATGGGCTTCCGTTTAAATTTGTTTAATGTTTCTTCATGATTCACCTCTGGTAATGTATTTTTGGCAAAAATATCATAGAGTAATGATGTATTTCTTCTCATTGCATACATTAGGTGATGCACAATTTAATTCTCCCCATGACTGGTGATATTAACATTGATCACTTCACTAAAGAGGCCTCTGATGACTTTGCACTGTGCAGTTAGTGTTTCTTTCTTTTTTTCTTGGTGTGTAATCAAATATATAGTTTGTAAGAACACTATATAAACATTTAATTTCATTAAACTTTTTTCCATTAGTTTTTGTAGCATTATTTTTTCTTGAGTGAAAAAAATTATGAATGTAATGATTTTGCTCCTTATGATACTCTTCAGAAGAGATACTGAATCAGTGAATATGGGGTAAGTTAAAAAACAAACAAACAAACAAACAAACAAACCCTCCATTTAACTTTCTGAGTTACTATTACTGTCCTGCCTGATTACCTTTAGTACATGAAATCTTTTCTGAATCTTTGTTTAGAAGTTGAAAAACAGGAAGATTTCAGGACTTATTTGCACAGATCATTATTGAAGTTGCATTTTTGCCTACAATATTCATGTCATGTGTTTAGTAAGCTTTTCTTTTTTCTGATATGGCTAAAAAACTGACCAGAACAATTATAGAGGAGGACAAGTTCATTTGAGGGCTCACAGTTTCAGAGATAGTCAGCTCTATCCTCAGGGCTTGAGGTGAAGCTGAACATCATGGTGGTAGAGTGTGGCACAGGGAAGCAGCTCACATCACCGTGATCAGGAAGCAGGGAGAGTGACTCCACTCACCAGATACAAATATATACCCCATAGCCCCACCCCAATTCCCACTTCCTCTAGCCACACCCTACCATTTCAATTAATCCCATCATAGATAATCCACTGATTGGGTTTATACTCTCACAATCCAATCATTTCTCCTCTGAACCTTCTTGTACTGTTTCACACATGAGTTTTGGGGGACACCTCACATTCAAACAATAATCATGTTTACACATATTTGTAATCACAAATTGAACATTTCATAAGGATCCTTCTGTCCTTGCTGACCTTCTCTAGTCGGTCCACCACGTTTCTGGTATCTGTTGGGGAAAAAAATCTATTTTGATTATTTTCACATTTTGCTGTATTTTGGGCTTTCTTAGTAAACAGTATACAAAAGACATATGGTAGAGAATTTTACTACTGTTATTGATGTCATTATGGTTATTAAAGACTTAGGACAATAGGTCTCAATGTTTTCCTTGATTCAGGTTTCTGAAAGTAGACTCATCTAATCTGATTTTTGGAATTCAGTGCCTGTCATCTATTAAATCTGTATTACAGAAGTCATTTCTTTCTGACCTAATAAGTACTTACATATCATTAAAATACCTCTATTTAAAAAGCTATAAATGCCAAATATAGTAAAAATGAAAAATATTCTAAATATAACACAATGCACAAAATGATGATAGCTATTGGGTACAGAATCAGGAAAACATATTAAAGAGGATCAAAGACAATTTAAAAATCCCTTTGGACAGTCATAAAAAGAAAATAAGTTTCCAAATATATTTAAATAGATGAACTTATTAAACTGGGAACATTTCTACCTCATATGGAATATTTCAAAAAAGAAAGAGTACATTCAAGGTCATTCTGAGTTCTCCTTGCATCAAAGAAACCACTCATCTAAGGAGTTTCAAACCATAATTTCGTCTTTTTAAACAAGTTTTGAGAAAGAAAATGAGGAGGAGAGTTAGAGACCTTTTATATTATTTCCCTGTGTGATCAATCCTCTCAGCACTCAGGTACTGGACATCACTTTTTAAAATTATCTCTACACAGATTAGCACAGACATTAGTCATCACTTAAAAATATGAGAGGTAGTAATAAGTTTATTATGTATTCAATTATGCAAGCATCCAGATAATATTTAAAGCTTAATGTCTAAGAAAAGATGAGAAAAGATAAGGGAATATTGGTAGAGCAGATTAGGTAGTGTGTTGTATGTGTGTGTTTGTGTATGTATTTGTACTTTATCCCAGATTAAAGAAATTAGAAAGACTTGAAACATTAAAACTGAGACCAAACACACAAATAAGCAATTGAATTAAAGGAATGTTCAGTTAGAAAAAAATAGATATTATACAGTTTACACAATGAAACTGTAAGAGTATCTGGCATATTCAAGAATTTAAAAATTAATAATTTTCTTTAAAATACCTGAAGCCAAGTGTAGGAAAAAAGATATATGCACGAAAAGAAAAGGAGAAAATGAATTATGGATAAATTTTCTAGTCTTCCCAAGGGAACTGGGCTTTATCCAAAGTTCCTTGTGAGGAAATAAGGAGGATCAGATGCAAACTTTCAGAAGATACTCTGCAGTGTGGGCATGGGGCTGGAAAGATTCTTTGTCAAGGTGGCCATCTTGGCGCACACCTGTAATCCCAGTGGCTCAAGAGGCTGAGGCAGGAAGATCAAAAGTTCAAAGCCAGCCTGAGCAAAAGCAAGACACTAAACAACTCGTTGAGAACCTGTCTCTAAATAAAATACAAAATAGGCCTGTGGATGTGGCTAAGTGGTCAATAGTCCCTTAGTTCAATCCCCAGTACTCCCCTCTCTCCCAAAATATAGTGCTTTGATGCTGTGTCAATATAAAAGGACTTTTAGGACAGTTGCCAAGCAGTGGTTTAGTTCAGACTAAGAATCACTGTGGTCACTTTTTGAGTATTCATGGTGGATTCCTATTAATGAAGTAGAAAGACTCTAGATATATTTTAGACATGGTGCTGGATACAGCAGAGGTGTCAAAGTGAGGAAACACAAAAAAGTAAACATACAATAGTGTCTTATTTCCTGCATCTGCTATTGAGAGGATGATGGTGCCTTTTAATAATAGAAGAAACAATAGAGAAAGGGAGGTTTGTAGGAGGGCCAAACAGAGTTTTGCTTTAAACAGGCTCTGTTAGAGGTACCCATGGGGCATTTTCTTGGAAAACATCAATAGACATTTAAACCTACAGAACAGGAGCTTACAGCAGGGAGCTGGGGCTGGAGATACAGATTTAAAAGTCATAAACAAGACAATGAAATCTCCCACAGAGATCAAATAGAGGGAATGGAAAATAACTGACAAACATCAACATTTAAGGAGAGTCAGAGGGACAGATGTCACAAAGCCACCTGAAAGGGAGCAGTGAGTGAGATGGAAATGTACTCACAGACAGTCGTGTCACGTTGCTGAGTACAGGGCACTTAGCTGAACACTTCAAAGTTCCTTCTGATGTATGAAACCTCAAAGCCAAACAATGTGGTTTGTGTCACAGGGAAGCAATTCTGTGTAGATACAGTTCTCAGTGTAAATAGCTGAGAAAGCTATATATATATATAGAATACTTGTTTTTTCAAACTCAAGATATATAGCATTGGTGATATGGGTAACAGAGCAGAACAGTTTCAGTACATCTAAAAAAATATTACTTAAAATGTATTTACTGGAGATTTCTATCTTCCTTCCTGTACTGTCTCTTTTGAATACCATTTATGACCATGTTTCCACTCTGGAGTGGAAAAAAAATATTCAAATATGATGGAAATATCTGTTCATACCCATGATTGAATTTGTTACCTGCATCTTAGCTACCTACTAATTAGTAGGAAAAGTCAACTATGATAGACTCTTTAAAATTTCTTCAGGAAGTTCTGGTAGAATAATTCTCTCCTCCTTCACAGAAAGGAAAATGAGTCATCTTCATGTGTACTTCCTTCAGTATTTTCATTCCCAGCACTTGCATTCTAATTTTAGTGTTTGTGGATTGTATTCCATAACATGGTGACAACTTCTGTGTATTTTTTATACAGCATAGCTGCCACATATATCATATTCCTTTTTTAAGACCAATTGAAAGGATGGAATACTACTTTTAAAGATAGAATAATTTAAAAGCAAAACTTTGTATTTTGCTATGTAAGCAATGGTCTTACTAAGACTTGATATAATTAATAACTTTATAATGTATTCATTTTTTTAGATATACCAAATAATTCTAATAAAAGTTTTGAATTTTAACTGCAGATCTTGGTACCCATTTCCCATGTTATCCTTCCCAAACCCAATTTAAGTGAGCAACAATGTATTTTGCTAAATGATTTAAGTCTAAGTCTCCTACATAGCTAGACAAGAGCATATGACTCTTCTAGAAATTGAGAAGAGCCCTGAAATTTAGGGGTGGGATTTCTGGAGAAGCCCTCCAAAGAGAAGAAGAGAGAGGATTTATATTTCTTTGATATTCTTTTCTTCCTTCTTCTTAATCTATAAAATATAGGCATAAAACTAGAATTAGTGAGTTCATCTTACATTCCTTTGGAGAAAATCACACCCAAGGGATGGTATAGAAGACAGCTAAAAGGACTCTGGGTCTCTGACTACACTGGAATGCTGTCATTCTAAATCTTACTTCCTCTTCTAGACCTTCCCTTACAGGAAGGAAAAATACGCCTCTGTTTTGATTTGAGACATAATTGGGGGCATCTTTAGGCTGGAAAGGGACCCAATACATGACAAGTTTTAATCCTTGGTGTCTGAATATTACCATATGTGACAAAGTGACTTTACAGATGTGATTAAATTAAGGATCATTTGTAAGGCAAAGAGGAAGGCGAGCTGTGCATGGTGGCACATGCCTATAATCCCAACCACTGCAGAAGCTGAGGCAGGAGGATCACAAGTTCAACAACAATCTCAATAAGTTAGCAGGACTCTGTCTCAAAATAAATAAGTAAGGACTAGGGATGCACTTTAGGGTTAAAATGCCCCTTTGTTCAATCCCTAGTATGAAAGGGAAAAAATAATAAAGAAAAAAGGAGGGAGGTAAATATAGATTTAATTACACAGACAAAATACCATCAATACTCTGCAGAAGACATTGGATTTGATGATAGGGAAAGGAGTCAAGAGCTCAGGAACAGCTGCACAATCAGAGGTGGGAGTAGGGTAGGGTAGAAAGGAAGGAAACTAATTCTCTCCTAAAGTATCTAGAAACAGTGCTGCTTTACCAACACACTGATCTTCTGCCCAAGGAAATTGATTTTGGCTTTTGAATACTAGAGCTGTAGGATGATAAATCTGTGTTGTTTTAAGCTATTTGTTATAATTAGTTACATCAACAATGCAAACTTAAGGTGGAGTCCTTGCTATCTGTAGGTGAGCAATTTTTTATAAAATTCAGGACAAATTGAGATACTTTATAAAATAAAAGTAAATTATTTACATTTTTGTATCTCTTGTGGAGGAGGGTTACATTAATCTAAGTGACTGATATTAATAAATAGCTAGTACATAGTAGGTATTCAATAAACCTTTAATAAACTGAAATGGAGTTTAGTTTTTAATTATATGTATTAAGAAGGGGTTCAAATCTCTTTTTCCATAATTTGAATTGGAAATTGAATCATATGTCTGTTGCTTTGAATTTCTTCAGGTATATAACAGGAAATAACTTTTTGAAATTTTTTTTAGTTGTTGATAGACTTTTATTTTTTATTTATTTGTATGTGGTGCTGAGTATTGAACCCAGTGCCTCACAAATGCCAGGCAAGTGTGCTACTGCTGAGCCACAGCCTCAGCCCCAGGGAAATAATTTAAATGTAACTGATATGATACAAGAAGTTAAAATGCTTTGGGGAATGTATATGATCATATCAAACTGACCAAATTTCTAACATTTGTTTTATCGAGTCTGAAAAATTATCACATCTTTCAATGAATTCCAAAGGAAAGTGCATTTATATTACTGATTTAAGTTTGTGAGCAATCGAAATATATTGATATAAGTGTAGTAAGTTGATATAGACTTGATTCTTATTCTAAGATAAATTATTTTCTTTCTGACCTGATCTACATAAAATACAAAAATATGTAACTAACATGTTTCATGTTAAAAACAGCTGACATTTGGACATTTATGTTCAGCAATTGTTTTACTCAGTTATTTCTAAGTGTGCAGTTGATTCTGAATAATTTCCTAATTGTGAGACTCCTTTTACAACTACATATTATATTGAATCTTAAGCTATAAAGATATGAGAAATCTAATGCAATATTAAAATGAAGATTTGGGGGTTTTGATCCTACAGCTTGTGATGAGAAATTATTGGTAAAATGGAGAAATCTATATGTAAATAATCTCTCCATATTATCCCTACACAGGTAGTCTCAAACATTTAAGACCCGTGCATTCATAAACAGTTTTGCATAACAATTAAGAGACAGTTTGAGTTAGTCATTGTACTCCAATATATTTTGTTTTAGTGAAAAATTTTGTGAACTTGATAATAAATAGTGTTATAATTGGATGGATTTCATCCTTTAAACAATCGAATCTATATTCATAGTTTCCTATATAGACAACTTTATTTGAGAGAGAATTCCCAGGGTGAAACATTAAGGACCATCTGTCATCTTTGCAGAACCTCATAAAACAAGGGGCACTGCAAGTTTTAGTAAATGGATTATGCTACATAAAACACTGAGAAAGCACCTTCATGCATTGAAACACCGTACAGTGGATTTTACAGTCTTCTAGTACTAAAAAGTGGTTACTATTATACTACAATCTGCATGATAAACTTTCAGAGACTTGCTGGGAGAAACAAAGTGTCTAGGTGACTACAATGAAAAATAATAATATTCTATTTCAGAGTATATTTAATCACTAGATAAATTGTTTAAAATATGCAAAGCTGGATTTAATGGCACATGATTTTCATCCCAGCAACATGGAAGGCCAAGGCAGGAATGCAAACAGGAGTGCAAGTCCAGGGTCAGCCTCAGCAAGTTTGAGGACAGCTGAGACAACTTTGTGAGATCCCATCTCAAAATAAAAATGATGAAAAGGCTGAGGCTACAGCTCAGTGATAAATTACCCTGGTGTTCAAACCTGGTATATAACACACACACACACACACACAAAAATAAATAAATAAATAATAATAATAATAATAATAATAATAATAATAATAATAATTTCAGTATGTGCAGTTCAAATCAAAATAAGAAGCTGTGTAAGAACCAAATTATTCTTGGCTTCATCTTAAACTATATATTTCATTGTTTTTGTAGTTAAGATAAAATATTCCTGATGCATAAGCTAGCAATGAATAGAAACTTTGTGGTAAAAAGTAAGAGACAATATTTATTTTCTTCTTACTGTTTTTCAGGCACTGTGCCCAAAATATTTAAGTCACATGACAGTTCTGTGAGTTAATATATTAATGAGTGTTCTCTAGAAGAAATGAAAGAGTCATGTGCTACAGAACAACATTTCAACAAATAATAGACTGTGTGGGTGCTGGTGGGCCCATAAAATCATATATTGTAGTGGTGTCAGAGCCATCTTTTCTGTATGAGTATACTCTATGATGTTTGTAAAATGATGAAGTCAACTAATGAGTCATTTCACAGAATATATCCCTATTGTTAACAACACATGGTTGTGTATGTGTGTTGTGTATTGTGTGTGTGTGTATGTATGTAAGCACACATATCTATATTTTAATATACATACAGACAGAAGTAGATAGAGATTTATTTTATGGAACTGCTTCTTTTGATTGTGGGTCAGGCTATAATCTCCATGGCTTAGCATCAGGCTGGGAATTTCCACAGAGTTTGAAAATTGCACTCTTGATCTAAAGACAGTACAAAGACAGATGGATTCTTCTTTGGG
Organism: Callospermophilus lateralis; assembly: GCF_048772815.1. Classification (NCBI taxonomy): domain Eukaryota; kingdom Metazoa; phylum Chordata; class Mammalia; order Rodentia; family Sciuridae; genus Callospermophilus; species Callospermophilus lateralis. Next base: position 93,441,479 of record NC_135310.1, on the reverse strand, counting down.
AACCTCAGTCTTTTTCTTAAATTCACATCAAAACTGGTTAAGATCTGCTCTCATATGGAGCACAGTCAAAGTCTACCAATTTAGATGTTAAACACATTGGCTACATAGGCTCATGACAATATCTACAGTAGTATCTGGCGAAATAATTGGGCACCATAACAGTCAAGCTGAAACAGAAAACTGGTCCTCACAAGTTAACATGACTGTTATTTCATTTTACAGAGGAATGAACTGAAGAAAAGAGAAATTTCAAAGATTTATAATATCATAAAATGTATAAAACATGTCCAGGACTCAAAGCCAAGAGGTGGAACACCTGAATACACAGCACACAGATCTCTCTTCAAGAGAAGACTTAATGCACATTTGAGAACTTTGATGAGTGGCACAGTATGGGACAAGAAATTTATGGGTTGTTTTGGATTGAACACGACTATAGAAAACACTCTCTATGTAGAGGTAATCTTCTTCTCATGCTCTTCCTCCCTACCCCATTTTGAGTCACCCCCCTTATATCAGAGAAGATATTTGGCATTTGTTTTTTTGGGATTGGCTAACTTCACTTAGCATAATCTGCTCTAATGCCATCCATTTCCCTGCAAATTCCATGATATTATTTTTTTTAGTGCTGAGTAATATTCCATTGTGTATATATGCCACATTTTTTATCCACTCATCCATTGAAGGGCATCTAGGTTGGCTCCACAGTCTAGCTATTGTGAATTGTGCTGCTGTAAACATTGATGTGTATGATATGTTAAGGCCGCTGTACTGTCATATGTAACTAAATAAAACAAATAAAAAAATACAAAAAAGAAAAGAAAAGAAAACACTCTCACCCTTGCTTGGACAGCTGCATGTGGTGAGTAAGGCATGAATGGAAGGGCCCTGCTATTCTGTCCTATGGAACATTCTGAAGGTCAGTCACCAGTCTCTACCAGCTTCCCCGTTTTCTGAGGACTGAATTGAAGTTTGATTTTTTTTCTTTGCCCAAATTGTTTTCTGCTTTTTCTTTCACTTTATGTGTCTCAAAATTCATCTTAGCATCTTTTTCCAAAATACACAGAGGCCATTTTCTCTCATGCATGAGCTCATAAACCACCAGTGATGTATCTTATGCAGCATGTAGTTATAGTCCTCTTTCTATAAATATAAAAATTCGTGGGCATATGTAAAATAATTAAATCTTAATAAACCATGGCAAATTGCTTTATAGCTGCACAAGAAAGAAAGTACATTTGTCAACTTTTTTTTTTTTTTGAACTTCACCTTATGTTCCCTGCAATTGTAAAGAACTTGGCATCTGTATCAAGAAAGATAAAAGGCAAGTCAATAAAAGAGCCCATTGCAGGCAGTGGGGCTTTCCAGCAAGACCTGATGTTTCCGTCAGTTTTTTTCATTGCTTTGATCAAAAAATCTGACGAAAGCAATTTTGGGAGTAAAAGTTTATTTGGGGCCTACAGTTTCAGGGGTCTCAGTCCATAGACCGCTGACTCCACTCCTCTGGACCTGAGATAAGTCAGAATATCATGGTGGAAAACTGTGGTGGAGGAAAGTGGCTCAGGACACGATGATCAGGAAACAGAGAGGTGTCACTCGCCAGATACAAAATAAATACCCTAAAGGCACACCCCAGGGACCCACCTTCTCCAGCTGTATCCTACCAGTATTCAGTTACCACTCAGTTAATCCCTAAGAAGGGACTGATTCACTGATTGGGTTAAGGCTCTCAAAACCCAATCATTTTACTTCTAAACCTTCTTGCATCGTCTCACAATGAGCTTTTGGAATGCACTTAATATCTAATCTATAACACAAAAAAGAATTTGGGGAAGGGACTAAAACAGAGAAAAAGCTGGATAACACTTAGGGACACATATCTTGCCTTCTTCCTTTTCTCCTTCCTTTTTCTCCTCTATCCTGTACTTTCCTATCACTACCATGTAATTGTGATGGAGTTTGGGAAATGTAAATGTATAAGCCAGTTCTGTAAGAAGACAAAACTGGAAGGACTTAGGAAAAAGAAAATAATGACAGGAACACCACTGAGATGTTTAGTTAAGTCAGTGTCAAAGACCAAGCTCTATAGAAAACTGCTATTCCTATCTATCATCATTTTGTGACTACATGATTAGTCAGTTAATCTCAACCCTTCTTATGAACATTTCATCTTACCACAGCATCTCATGACATAAATAACAGAAATAACATAACAGAAATTTCATAACAGAAATCACAATATGTTATCTCTATGTGTTTGTTCATTGATCAAGTGGACTGGTAACTATTCTCAAAGAAACCAGGTTTCATTTGTCTTTTTATTCAAATCTGCAAAAATAACATTTTTAAGTTTACTAGATGAAAAATTAGGGGCAATTTTTTTTTAAATTTCATCAGAATAATAAGGGAAGCTTGAAAATGTATGTAATCTTAGTACAGGTAAAAGCAATTCTAATAAAATTTCCCACTTAAGTGAGAAAAAGTGTCTTGCCCTAAAACAAACTTTCTCTAGAATATTTGAATATTGTGATGTTTTATGTACATAGAAGTTAAAAAAAAGTTATTTATAGGTACTATGGTTTGGATATGAGGTATCACCAAAAAGTTCCGATTAATTAATGCAGGAATATTCAAAGGCCAAATGATTGCATTGTCAGAGATATAACATAAAGAAGCCCTACAAGTTTGAATGGTTGAATGGGCTGGATAGTAACTGTAGGCATGTGGGAAGGCTGGAGGAGGTGAATCATTGAAGATGTGTTCTGGAAGAGCTCTTCTTCCTGAGTCACGTTCCTCTGTCTCTTCTTTTCTCTGTGTTTCTCTCTCTGCATCTTTGTTTCTTTTTGTCTGACCTGGCCATGAGCTGAGCAGTTTTCCTCTACTGGGCTCTTCCCCCATAATGTGCTGCCTCAAAGTGAACAACAGAGAAATGAAGTTTGCATCTATGGACTGAGTCTCTTGAAACCATGAGCCCCATATTGACCTTTTCTTCTTTCAGTTGTTGTTCTTAGTCATTTTGGTCAGAGTGACCAAAAATCTAACTAAAGCAACAGGAACACTGGGAAAAGAATTAAATACTAATTAGTTCAGGAAGTATTATTCTATCACTCATGAACATCTTAGCCATCTTTGTTAATAATTATAACAAAATAACATAAATAAACATAAATTTTGATGAGACATTTCTACCATTTTGGTTTCTTTTTTTTTCAGAACCTTTAAAAAAAAAAAACAAGGTCATAATTATTAGCACTTTACAATGAAAATGGAAAGTAATTGACATGTGATGTCTCTTCTACCTAACAGTTTAGTAAAACTATTGTGTCTTAAAACTTTAAAACAGACTGGGTGCAGTGGCACACACCTATAATCCAGCAGCTAGGGAGGCTGAGGCAGAAGGATCACCAGTTTAAAAGCCAGCTTCAGCAATTTAGCAAGGCTCTAAGTAACTCAAGGACAAAGTGTCTCAAAGTAGAATATAAAAAGGGCTGGGAATGTGGCTCAGTAGTCAAGCAACACTGGGTCCAATCCCCAGTACCAAAATAAAATAAAATGATATAAAATAAATTTTTAAAAAGTTTAAATGCCTTTCATGGAAGTTATTAATTAAAGCTAAATGTACTCAACATAAATACACATTTTGGTGAGTTCTGATAAGTTCATACAACAAACAAATTACTACCACGCTTGATATATGAACAATTGTATCAGACCCCCTCAAAAAAAAAAAGTCCCTTACTTTCTTTCCTAGACCCAGGATATAAGCGATCTGTCTTTCTTTCTTTTTTCTTTTTTTTAATGTATGTTCCTGGATTGGAAAAATTAATACTGCTAAAATGCCCATACTCACAGTGAACCAGCATAACTCCTATCAAAATACTATCTGCATTCTTAGCAGAATTAGAAAAATACAATTATGAAATTTATATGAAACCACAAATACCTAAATCACCAAAGCCATTTTAAGCACAAAGGATAAAGTATGAAGGCCATGAATCTACCTGTCTTTAAAACATGCTACAAAGCTGTAGTAATGAAAACAGCATGGTATTGACATAAAAACAGACCCATGGATGAAAGAAACAGGATGAGTACCCTAGAAGTAAACCCACACATATACAATGAACTGATTATTGACAAAGGTGCTAAGAATGTACATTTGAGAAAACACAGAATTTTAAATCTAATTTAATCTTCCTCCCCCCACTCCTTGATTTCACAATTTTTATTCAACAGTTAACTGGCAATTTTAGTTAGGGAAATAAAGCATGAAATGAAATAATAATTTCCAGATTTGGAAAAATTATCTCTACTTGCATGTTATATGATTCTATATATAAAAATATTAAACCATCTACTAAAAAGCTATTAGAAAATACAAATGAGCTCAGCAAAATTTAGGGATACAAATCAATATAAAAATTGATTATATTTCTATACAATAGCTGTGGAGAGCAGTGATGTATATCATGGCCTATCTGATTCTCATGACTGCATTTGCAATGGGAGGTCCCTCTGTGAAGGTGCAATTCAAGATGCCCCATTTGCTACTGTAATGCCATTCAGGTGTAGCTACTTGTAAAAGTACCTGACTCTATATGTCAAGACTTTGAGTTCACCACCTTCACCCAGGGGTAGAGAATTCTGAGCAAAACCATGAGACCCTAATGTCTCTCCAGTCCTGTCTTCTTCAGATTGCTTGCTTTGCTGAATCTTTCCCACAATTAACCTTTTGATGATGAAACTATATAATAAACTTGCTGAGCTAGCTCTGGAGTCAGTCAAGCCTCACCAAGGCTTGGCTACTCACCTAGTCCTGCTTTTTCTCCCTATGCGTGTTTGTTTGTCTCTTCTTTATCCTCCATTACCCTGTGTCTAGTATCTCTTGAATTAACAGCCAGGGCCCAAAGCAGAATAAAGATGGGGCCTTGGCAGATGGCACCTAAATAGGGACTAGAGAGACCTTGGCAACTAGCAAGAAGCACTCCAGAAATTAAATCAAAATTTTTATTTAAAATAGCATCAAAAGGCTGAGTACCATGACACATGCTTATAATCCCAGTAGCTTGGGAGGTAGAGGGAGGAGAATCACAAGTTCAAAACTAGCCTCAGCAACTTAGCAAGACCCTCAGAACTTAGTGAAATTTGTCTCCAAATAAAACAGGAAAAAAAAAAAAGCTGGAGATGTGACTCAGGGGTTAAGTGTCCCTGGGTTCTATTCTTGGTACACCATCCCCAAAAAAGTATAAAAAACAACAAAGTACTTAAGGACAAATTTACTGCAATAACTTCAAAACTTATGCTCTGAAAACTACACACTATTGTTTAATGAAGTTAAAGTTATAAATAAATGGAAACATGGTACATTCATCTATCTGACTATTATTAAGATGAAAATACTTCCCAAATTTATATATAGATTTAGTGCTTTTAATCATGCTTTTATAATCTGATTTCATATATATACACACACGCACTCTCTCTCTCTCTCTCTCTCTCTCTCTCTCTCTCTCTTTCCTTGCTTCTTTCAATCAATATGTTGGTGATAATCAACTATGTTTTTTAATATACCTGATGTCATTTCAATTTTTGAACATTATTTGATAGCCCACAATTTGTTAACTCTTCCACCTGTTGAAGAGTTTTTTCTAGTTTTTGACCTAATAGAGTGGAAATGAAAAAATGGTTACAACTATGTTGGAAGCAATTTGACTGTGTCTTGTAAAGTAAAACATAAAATTATATGGACCAAAGTGACTCTAATAGTCTCCTCAGCCTGCTTAGACATTACGCAAGTTTTTCTTTTCTCTCTGATAGATTTTTAATTTTCCCTTTTGAAGAGTGTATACTTTCGAAAACTTTCACTTGTAAATTATGTCTTCACTTCTTTGAGATACAAATCATATCTAGCCAGTTTTAAGACCCAGATAATGTCTTTCTCCAGTACTCATGTGACATTTACTTGAAATGTAGCCATCAAAGAAAACAATACCCCAATCTGGTCTTTATGAGTTTCTATTAGCCCTGTTCTCTGATCACCTGAACAACCTCTTCCCTGAAGTCTAAACTTTTCTACTAGCATATTCCTAGAATATACCAGCATTTGAATATTCTCTTGACGTTGGTTTTAGCTGAGTTGATTTCAAACTCTCTTCTTCAGTGAAAGATTCTTGAATGAATCCCTTCTGCCCATTTAGCTGTATCCAGAGCAATTTTTTTATTGATGCCCTATGATTCAAGTGATTCCATTTCTGGCTATTGATCAGAGAAAAATAAAAATACATTCACACAAAAGCGTGGACCTTGATAATTTTGAAACATCATCTTCCTTTTATAAGTATTTTGTGGTTACCAGGGAGCTCACATATGATTTGCTATGGTTATTGCTGTCAGTTTTTTGATAACAACTTACTTAGCTTCCCTTGCATGGAAGAACATTCTGATCTTGTGTTTCCTTCTTCTACTGTGTTTGTTATTGATATCATACTTTACAAAAATGATGCCATATATTCACTAATATATTTTAATTTTAGTAGTTCTTAATACTTTATCTTTTAACTTTCATAGTATTCCTACCATCAATTTACCCACCAGTATATTAGTAACAAAATATTTCTTTTTACCTATATATTTATCTTTGATAATGATTGTTGTACTTTCTTAGTGTGGTGTTTCTACCCTTCTTCTTCATAGGACAATTCTGCTAAACTTTTTTTTTCTTAGTTGGTAATTTTTTTTCTTTTAGCACTTTGAATATATCATCATCCTATGTCCTTTGATTCTTCAAGGTTTGTCTCTGTAAAACATCTGTTGATAATTATATCCTTTTGCTCTTGAGATTTGATGGCTTCCCCTGACCTGACTTCAAGTTTGCTGATATTTTCTTCCATTTAATCTAATCTGCTATTGATCCCTTTTATTGAAAATTTCAGTGTCATTGTTAATGCCTCAGTTATATTCAAAAGAATTTATTTCTTTAAATAAATCTCATATCACTATTTCTTGGGTTGTTTTATGGGCACATTACGCAACTTTTTTGTCTGAAATGTATTTCCATGTTTTTCCTTAATTTCATTAGATAGGATAACCAACCTTCTCATTTACACTGGCCTCATGTTGGAGCCTCAAACTCAACATAGTGAGTGCCTCTCAAATATGTCTAAATTGCTGTGTTTCTTCTTCATTGCACCAAAGCAGATTAGGATGTGACATGTATGCTCAGTGCTTCATTGGTAGGTGAAACAGAATCTAATCCCTCAAGAAGTAGCTGGAAAAGTTGGAATATTTGATATGTGTTCCACATTCAGGAACCACAATCTCATACAGCCACATAGCTTTCAGATAAATGCCCATTAACAAACCATTCTTTGTTCTCTATGGTTTTGAAGGGGACACACCTGAGATAGCCACTTTCATCATAAGGTCCTGAATGCAGGACTTCTTTTACATAACAGAGCTAGATTATTAGGAATTCACTCCCTTGGGTAGGAGCTATAAAATTCGTTCATTCAATGTATACGCAATGTGCTTTCTGGGAGAACCTGCAGAATTAAACTTTTTGCTAAAGGTGGGGAAAGCAATATAGGCATTGCTCACTCTTCCATTCAGACTTCCTGGGGTCTACTGTTTCTCTGACTTGATAATCTCTCAGATGTGGGCTGGTGAGAAACCCTACCCTCAGGAGCAGCTAGAAAATTTCACAATTAATTCCTGTCCATGAAGAAACATGTCTGATTCTCTGCATTCATACTTAGGGGTATGTCTGCATGACTGCTTAAAACCACTGATATGTTCTCTGCAGTCAAGGAAACTTGGCAAGTACAGACTCTTTTGAGTCTTGAAGTCGGGTCAGGAAAAGCCATCAAATTTCAGTCTTCCAGAGTTTTCATGATGTAAGTTCCATATCATCTTAGAGAGCACAACAAAAGTTGTCATGCAATATTTTTTAGGACCCAAACTCATTGGACCTAAGGAAAAAGCTGGGAGTTGGAGGTTCCTTCCTGATTATAAGGCAGTGTACCTTGGTTGGGATTTGTAATGGTGTGAATTATGGCTTTTCTTATCATTTTTATATGGATATTCTCTTATTGTTTTGTATGTCAAAATCTCTCAACCAGTTCTGAGTTTCTTTTAGAAACAATTGATCCCCGTGTACAGGTTTACTTGGTTCATTTGTGGAGGGATGTAAAGTCAGGAGCTTCTATTCTATCATCTCACTGCCATCCTCAGGCCAGGATTTTATTTGAAACATTTGAGAGATTTTGCTTATACCAGGGAAAAATCACAAAGTTGTGGATTTATAAAACACTACAATTAAAAGAAAAGTGAAGTAGCATTTAATAAAATATTTTATTTGCTTTGTGACAAAACTTGTAAGTTGAGAAAATATGGTATCTTGACCAGTCTTACAGAAAAGGAGTTTGAAAGACTGCTTGTCTAGAGATTTCAATTCGTTTATTCATTTAATGTCTTTTGTCATTTATTACAGGAGAAAAGTTCCTTCACTGTTGATCACTAAAACTTTGCAGCTGGCAAATTTTTCTCACTGCTAAAAAAAAAAGAAATTAAAACATTATATTTAATATTTCATTTGTTTCTCTATGATTTGCCCAAAACATTGAAAATAGAAATAATCATGAATATACTTATAGTTTTCACATGTAAATTCAAAATTAATTTTATAATAGATACACTGAGACTATTTTAGTCCTATTATTTATGCATTTGTTTATAGGTAAGAGTATGTTTTGTATAGAATAAAATACACATGAATTCTCATTAAAGAAATATTTAGCCATCTATGTTTTTTTTATAGTGCTCCTTCTTCTTTACTTACCATTTATTGAATTCATGAATGCTTAGAATTCCTTGATAAGATACTTTGTCATGTACTATTCTAAGCCCTTTATGTATTTTATTTCACTTAAAAGTTTCAGAAAGCTCTTGGAATATGTACTATTATTATCTTTATGTTACAGATACAATAAATCATATTATTGGTAATTAACATGTCTAAAATTAGTGATCATTCTACCATGTTGTATCCCATCTCCTAATATCTTCTATAATGTTATATTCTATTACCACTGAATTAGTCCCTTATATTTTTACAACTTTTAAAATACTATTTTCTGCATAGTAGAGTGTGATTCTGATCATGCTCAGAATGTTTGTACTTTTCTCCCCAGATTACTCATCACTATTCTGTAGGAGGCAGGACTACTTTATGTTAAAAATAAGTAAAAATTGAAATTTCAAGTTGTACTTCCAATCTTCTGGAAGACAACCATGTCATCAAGACAAGGAAAGAATTTATTACATGGTTTTTATTAGATGTATATTTGGAAGAAAATGATTCTTTCTAAAACTTCATTCAAATACACTCCATTGCAATTCCACTTACAATGTGATTTAAAACCCAATCAAGACTTATTTAAAATTTAATGTTTAGAAATAAAAGTCATACATTGGAAGGTAAAAACCTCAGGTTATTGCTGGAGTCATAGCAGCTTAAAAAGACACAGTGATCCTACCTGGGAAAGGTGCTATGTTGATAAAGGTGGACCATGTTAAATCTGTGGGTGGTTAGGGCTGGAAACCAGCCATTTTATAAAACATTAGAGTCATGGGCTTCTAGACTTTTATAAGACCAGCACTAACTGGTTTACATATTGCCATACATGCATATTTTTATTCTTCAAAAATTATATGCTTACCCATTTTTTTATAAAGGAATCATCAGACCAATTTTTGATTTGACTGCTTTTGAGATAAATGTCATTGTTCATATGATGTATATATGTATAAATTATGATGTATGTGTATAAATTATGTATATTTACTTATATGTTATATGTTATATGTTATAAGTTATATGTTATATGTTATAAGTCTAACTATGTGAATATCTGAACATACATCCAACATCAAGACAATTCTTAATAAGAGATATTTTGTTTGACAAATACATTGAAAGTTAATAGATACTACAATGTTTTTTTATCTTCCACTTAAATTACTTACCTTTGTAAAATTTCATATAATATTTTAAAGGAGAAGCTGCTGATCAGAAATATAACTCCAAAAAGGCAATGCATATAGTTGGGGTCTAAGATTTCTTGATACATAGGAACAAGTGGAAATTTTATCTTCAAAAACATTATAAGAATAAGATAGATTCCAAAAAGTGTTTAGAGAATTTCCTCAAAAGATGGATAGAAGATTTGTGTCATTCTCTATAAAAGTATACATAAAAACTATGGATTGGCAGATCATGAGAAATAATGTATAGGAATGCCTGGTGGCAATAATGAGGAGCCAGCTAAAGATTTCAAAATAAAGAAAACAGGAATGTTTTTGCTAAACATTTAAATTTGTCTAAATGAGATGAAATATTCTCAAGATAGAATCAAATTTGACTGCAAACGAGTTACATAGCTATTACAATAAAGAAACAATCACAGAAAGATGTTTAGTAACTGAAATACAAAGAGAACATGAATCATAATAGTCATCCTGGACTCCTACAGTTTCAATGGACATAATTCTAACAAACTAATTTAAGAAAAAAAAAAAGGAGTTTTTGTTTGTTCGTTTGTTTTTCCACTCACTAAACTGGAGTGACTAGATGTCATTTTGGTTTCAAGAAATACTGAATCCCTGGAACTCAAAGGATATCAAACAGGTTAGTTGTCCACTAACATAAAGTATGTTTGTTTATAGTTATGTTCATCCAAAATGGAAAATTTTTCAGTGCTGTGAAAAAGATGGATATCACCAACTATATCCTCCCATCATAACAAAGATTACCAGAAAAAAAAAGATTTTAATTTTTTCTCTTTAATATTAATACTGTAATGTAATCTGAATTACCTAATATGAATTCCAACCTCTATTTGGCTCAATAACTGAAAATCAAGAAAATGATAGTAGCACAAAACAATAATGTAGTTAGATCCAAATGTTCTATATACTTGGTATGCATATAAAAACAGCAGTTTTATTAAAAACTTTTTAAAAAGCCCCAGATGAATGAATTAAATATAGTGTGTATATTTCAAGTAAGTAAGAATTCCAGTGAATGGAACCACTCTCTTATTTTTGAGAAAGTTGAATATTGCTCTGTTTTAAAATGAATTTTCAAAATTGTCTATAGAACAGCATCAGGGCACACTAAGTGGAACCAAAAAATTAAGGGGAAAATAAGAGAGATTTAAAAACAAGACAAAACACCTTTTTACATTTCTTTTTTGTTTTCCCAGTGATGCTAACAATGGAACACAAGTTCTGGAACATGCTAGTATTCTACCACAAAGCTACATCCACAGTCATCATCATTGTTGTTGTTGTTGTTATTATTATTACTATTATTATTTTGAGACAGGTCTGCCTTAGTTGCCTAGACTAGCCTTGAACTTCTGATGTTTCATCTTCAGTCTCATTAGTAGCTGGGATTAAAGGCATGTAACACTATGCCCAGCAAACCAAATATTTTTTATTTTTATTATTCCAATCTTTATATGTTTATAATTCTTACATAAAAGTACACATACTTGATATTTATATTTTTGTTGAGTTTGGACAAATGTGTACAAGCATGACACCAAAGCTATAATCAGAGTACTAAACCCATCAGTCACATCTAAAAATGTTCTTGACTTTATGTGTGTGTGTGTGTGTGTGTGTGTGTGTACATGATTTGGGGGGAGTCATAAGAGCAATTAAGATGGGATCTATTCTCTTAATAGTTTGAAATGCAAAATATCATATTTTAACTGTAGAAACTATTATGCAGCAGATTATTAGAGCTTATTCATCATGCATCACTGCAATTTTATATCTGTTAAGCAAAAATTACCCATTTCCTCATTCTCTATAGCCCCAGATTGTACCATGATACTTTCTGTTCAATGAAGTTTATTCTCTCAACAGTTCATATATGCATAATTATGTAGTAGTCCTTCTTTTGTGACTGGCTTGTTTCATTTCACACAAGGTGTTCCATGTTCATTCATGTGATTTTCTTTATTTTAAGGCTGAATAATATACTATTATATGATTATATGATAAGGAATCATATGGTTTTTTTGCATATGGGTATTTAGTTATTGTAGAAACAATTGCTTTTCTATTGTGTATTTTAATATGCTTAAAGACAAATTGACCATATAAAATGATGACTAATGAGTAGGGATAATAATTTGTAATGCAAACATTCTCAAAAACAACAACAAAATAAAAAACAGGAAAAGAATTTTTATCTTATTAAATTCTATCAGAATTAAAGATGAATTCATGCCATTCCTAAAGTTTTTCCAAATAATTTAAAATACAGAATACTTTCAAAGTCATTTTATGAAATCTGTACTCTGATACTAAAGCAAAAACGACTACTATAATAAAAGAAAAGCATAGGCCAATATCTCTAATGAACATAGACACAAAACATTTTCCTCAAATATTTGGGATCCTCCAACTCAAAAGAACATCAAAATAATTATAGATAATGATCAATCAAAATTTATACCAAGGATTATATATTTAAAAAAATCACCAAATGTGATGCAGTACCTTGACAGAACAGAGGAAAGTCATATGGTTATCTCATTATGTGTAAGGAAAAGAAACTGAAAGAACCAACACACTTTCATAATTAAAACACTCAATAAAGTAAAATTAAAAGGAATGAACCACAAGATCATAAATTCTATAGATGTCAATTCCACAGCTAACATTATTAGAATGAAAATTAACAGCTTTTCTTCTACAACCAGGAACAATACCAGGGTGATCTTTCATGCTTCCTCTATTCAACATACTGCTGTAAATACTAACTATTATAATTAGGCAAGAAATGCAAGTAAAAGGGCTCCAATTTGGAAAGAAGGAAATAAAGTCATCTTTTATTCAGATAATACAATATTTTATACAAAAATTTTAAAAAAATTAAAGACCCCAAACACACACACATACACACACACTCGGAAAAAAAAAAAAAAAAAAAACTGACAGAACTAATCCACAATTTCAGCCCCCAAATTAAACATACAAAAATAATTTGCTCTTCTTTTTTCTACCCGAGAACTACACAAAAGAAAGGAAATTAAGAGAATAAACCTATTTACAATAGTATCAAAAGAATAAAATGCTTATAAATAAACACAGCAGGAATGAGAATAATATGCACACTGAAAAGTACAGAACATTGTTGAAATAAATTGAGGAAGATACAAATACGTCAAAAGATACCCCATGTTCCTGGATTAGAAGATTTACTACTGTTTAAATGTCTATATTATCCAAATGAAATTTATCACAATCCCAATGGCATTTTTAACAAAAATACACACACACACACACACACAAAGTTAAGTTCACATTGAGTTACAGAAGACCCCAAAATAGCCAAAGCAATGTTTAGAAAGAACACAACTGGGTGCATTACAATGCCTTATTTTAAAATGTGAGCAAAACTCAAAAAATCAAAAGAGTTGTATATTTTCTCTCACAGGTGAAAGCTGGAGGGAAGAAAAAAGGTAGAGGGATTCTCACAAAAAATAGAAAAGACTTTTGTAGAGGAAGGAAGCTGTGGCAGGGGAAGGAGAAGGAAAAGAGAACTACTAGGGGATGAAATTGAGAAAATTATATTGCAACATTATGTGCATGTTTACAAATATAACAACAAGTCCAATAAAATAAATTTATAATTATGTTATTAAAACATGATAGTACAAGGAGAGAAATGTAGACCAATGGGACGGAATAGGGAAGTAGCAGATAAAAGACTTTCAAAAGTGGACAATATTCTGGAGAAAAAGTGCTATAATATAAAATTATACAAATAAATAAAATTCCATTATATAGGAATAGGAGACAAATTGAGAACTTGGAACCTAAAAGTTTCTTCTTTCTGGACTTTTTTTTTTTCTCTTTTTGTTTTTGCAGTGTTGGGAGTCAAACCCAGAGTCTCACACTGCTAGAGAAGCATTCTAGTACTCATCTATATCCCAGCTCTATTTATTTATATTTTGGTACAGGGTCTTGATAAATTTCCCAGGCAGGCCTTAAATTTGCAATCTTCCTAAATCATCCTTTTGATGTAGTAGTTTTGCAGGCATGTACCCCTATACCTTAATTTTTCTCTTTCTTTTCTTCTCTTCTCCCATTTCTGTTTTTTCTTTCATAATTCTCTTCTCTTCTCTTCTCTTCTCTTTTGGTCTTGTATGTCTACCAAGTTACCTTAAATCTCACAATCCTCCTACACTGTTCAAAGTAGCTGGGATTATAGATTTGCACCACCACACTCAGTTCAATTTTATTTATTATATTATGAGAACATAACAGTTGATTTATGAAAATAAAACATAGGTTACATTTATAGACAGATTGCCAGAATTATGATGTATGAGTCAGAATAATGAAATAGCTCTTAAAAGACTTTGTGTTGTATTATATAAGCTAATCCTTCCTGTGGAATAGCAATGGTGTCTCTCTTCTTAAATTATTGCTCCAAATTTATAAACATAGAAAATCAAATTCAGCAAGAACTACACTGTAATTTTTGGAAATTGCAGCATATTTTATTGCTGATAAGATGAAAAACAAACTGAAAAACTTACATTGCCCTAACAACACCAAAAGATCTTTTGAGATATAATGGTTTCTGGAAGTATAATCACGTAGCAGTATCAATGAGTTCAATCTATTTTGTTTTGTACCAGGAATTGAACCCAGGTGTGCTTATCCACTGAGCCACATCCCCAGTCCTTTTAGAGACAGGGTCTTGCTAAATTGCTAATGCCTTCCTAATCTGCTTAGGTTGTTTTAAACTCTCCTGATCCTCCTGCCACAGCCCCCAGAGATGCTGGGATTATAGGAGTGGGTCACTGTGCCCTGCTTAACTTGCTTTTTTTATATAAAAAAAAAAAAAAAAAAAAAAAAAAAAAAAAAAAAGATCTACGCTTTATCACTTGAAAAGTCCTGTCCCTCCATTAAACGGGAGAAGATGATATTTAGCTTTGTTGAATTTCATCTTTACTTCTCAGAAATTAGATAAAAGGAAATTAGCTTATTGCTCCTTTAAAGAGTTTAAAACCATAATGCCCTTTAGTATAAAAACAGCAGTGCACACTTTTTGGATTTTTCCTGGTTCATTGTTAAATTTAAATAATTTATATGAATATCACTTATAAAAAACAGAATTGATATTCTTTTGTCTTATAGTAATCTAAAAATATTAAATATTATTTTGTAAAATTAAGATTTAAAAATGAAAAATATGATTTTGTAGTTAATAGTAAAACATTTATGTATATATAAATATATATATATATACACACACACATATATATATACACATATATATATATATATATATCAACATTTTGATCATATGGCATTAGAATAGAAGCAAAAAAAATGAGATCAGTCCCAAAGACATAAATTATACATACGCACACATGCATTTTCATTTTTCTTTTGTAAGAAAGTTGTTAAAATATTCAAGACATTGATTTTAATTTTTTCCTTAGTTTGTGAAATTAATAAATTTAAAACTAATTGAATAACAGTTGGTTAAAATAATCTTTACTGGACTACATTTTATACTTAAATGAGACAAAAGAATTTTATTTCACTATATAGATAAGCTATCCTTTTTGTATCCTTGCAAAAAGAAGTTACATTTTGTTGATAATAATTTGAACAATTTTGAATTTTTAGTGCAAATATTTTAATAACAATTTGTTGAACATTTTCCATCTATATTCAGCTATTATTGGTCTCTGTAAAATTATTACAAACAAAATAGAGAGGGGATATGATCCCGGACAAGAAAACTAATTTAGCACATTGTATACATAATAAAACTAAGGAAAGGATGTTTTAGACTGGATGACAAAACAGAATTAAGAAATTTGCACATATTACTTATTAGTATTATCTAGAATTTGCCCAATCTTAATAAGTAGCTGTCATCTTAAAATTGAGAAAACTAAGACTCCTGGTTATACATGAAGGATTGAAATAATTCATCTCTGTTTTCTTGAAAAGTTCATATGATGTCATAATAATAGGATAAAATTGTACAAATAGACAAAGATGAAATGCACGAAGCATATGAAGTGAGTATTGAAGACTACAAAAGTCAACACAATTTTGAAGATGAAATTCAGAAAAATAAATGCTAAAGCTATCAAAGTAGGGGATGCTGAATTCTGTATGCCAGTAGGAGAATGTGCCAAGTTGAAGAAAGCCAACTGAAATCAAATATATTTTGAAAGTGTCATGAAACAGAATTATCTGATAGATGAATTGTGTAAAATAGCAATGAAAGCAGGAGATTTTTATGAAAATAAAATGCAAAGATTATTTAGACTCTCACCTCTCTCTCCAAAATAAGATTGCAGGAAACCATCTGTCTCACACACAAACTGGAGGACAGAACTCTATATTCTGCAAAAGCTTAAGGCAAGAGGTTTTTAGACTCACATACATTAGGGAAGAATAAGACTAGGCAAGATTTATTAAAGTTAGGAGAAAAAAAAATAAAATTTGAATGCTATGAAGTGAAATTTGAAGACAACTTATCCAACTCATCAACAACCTCAACTGTATTTATATTTATTAGAAAAGGTGTTAGCTGATTCATCTCCAAAAAAACTAACTCTGCATAGAATTTCTGGGATTTGTGTTTATCTCTCGAAGCCCACTTTCCATTCAGAGTCACCTAGTGGTATTTGATTATGTTAGTTAGAAAGGTAAGTCAGGATGTTTCTGGGGCCACTGGCTAATTAGATTGTCAAGACTGAGGAGAGATTCTAAAAAATGCAGGTTATTTTTCTCTCTTTCTTTTGTTCTTTCTTTCTTTTTAAGTTTCAGTTTCATTTATTCCCCAAATGGAACAGAAGAAAAACATAAAAAGCCACCAAGTGTCTCCCTTCCACCAGAGAAAATGTTGCCTTCTCACCCTACATAGCCAGCTTTATCGTCCTTTTTATTTAACTCCTCTCATCCAGAAGATAAGAATTGTAATCTGACATTTTGAGATGTGTACTGGGTGAAGGACAGGATCCATTAATTATCTTTGGTATATACCTATATGCATTTTACAATGTTTATTTTGAATATATATTCCACCCCCCCAGGTGAGCAAGTTCTTAAAAGTAATGTATTACCAAAACACTCAAATTTGAAACACTGGTTGGAGCATGTTCCTTTTCTAAATAATATAATAAATAAATACAGTGTCCACACAGTGTCCATAAACCTATTTAATACAGTAGATTCAACAAATGATAGAGATTTAAAGCACTTCAACTACGGTCTGTGTAGTTGATTTTGAGACTCTCCAATTCATATTGAAGCAACAGGAGAGAATGCTCCAGGACAATAAATATCTCCAAAAAACAAAAAGGAATAATTATATTATCTGATGTGTTTGCTACATCAAGTAAAAGTGTCCAACTAACAAGCTAAAAAAAGATTCTCAAATATAAACACAAAATTCAAACAAAAAATTATTTCTTCTAGAGGAAACAGTGAGTGTCAGGAGTTTTGAATGAATCACTGCTTTGAGTTGCCCAGAGACAGAGGCTGACACCTCCCTTGGGAATCTCTACATGTAAAGGCACCAAGAAAACCACTCATTTGTATAATGACACCCTATTTAAAGAGAAATTTCATGGTAGCCATGAAGTTTATCAGTTCATGACCTAAGGTTCAGGCACCAGCCGCCACCGGCTGGAGAATTATGGACTCAAGTTGAGGTCTGTAATTGGGCTGTTCAAACTTGTGACCTCGGTTCTATTTTAAAGTAACTTTCTCACAATGAATTTGATGTAAAAACCTATATAATAAATGTTTGGAGCCTATTCATTGTCAGTTTTCTTCCATCAGAGTTCGACTGAACTAGCAGGTCCTGCTGTCTGTATTTCTGTTTGTTCATCTTTTTTCCAATCCCTTCATCAACCCTGTTTGGAGAAACTGAGTAAATGGTAGCGCTGGAAGCAATAAGTAAGGTGTTCTCAAAAAACACCTGCATTCTTTCACTTACAAACAATAGTTACTTGGTCTAAGTAAGGTATTGCTATAACTAAAGACTGAAACATAAATATAACAGAAATTTGGGCAATCAGGAAGTTAGAGAGAATATTTGGAAGTGTGGAAGTGGAGGAGGAAGACATTTAAAATGTAACATCAGCTGGCCATATGCCTGCAGTCACAGTCTCCAGGGAGCCTGAAGTGGGAGAATCTTTTGGGCTTGGTGATTAAGGTCAGCTCATGCACTATAGCAAGGCTCCTTCCAAGAAAAGAAAAGGAAAAAAAAAAAAAAAAGAAAGAAAGGAAGGAAGGAAGGAAGGAAGGAAGAAAGAAAGAAAGAAAGAAAGAAAGAGAACAGCAGTACCATCATTTAGAAATCAATAGATAATAGATGGAATGGAACTTTTATACAAAGTAGTATATTATGCTATTTAAGATAGGGAAGTAGATGTGAGAAAAAACAACTGCTGGAGTGTAGGTGGGGTTCAGCCTAGTGAGTGTGACTCAGGAGCAAAATGGATTTAGGACAGGGTTTCATGGGTTTATTATATGTCCTGAAAATAGCACTAACTTTTTAACTGTACACATATATATTGGATGAAAATAAACTGAGAACATGGAGATTCAAATATTTAAATAGTCAATTAGAAACAGAGAAACAGAATTCCAGCAACTGCTATGTTTAGCCTACTATTTCTTTAGTTATACAAACATTGCTAGGAGAAATTTAAAAAGCAGGAATAATCATGGTGAAATAGATTACATGAGGAAAGATACTGAGAATTCCATATATTAGAGCTGTTTTGCCTAATATGGGATCTGCAAGCCCCATTCCTCTACCTGAGCACTTTAATGTAGCTGTTGGGTAATACCTTGATATATTGGATAAAAAAATGATGTGATTCAAATAAATGTTATCTAGTCATTTTTATGTTTTAGTTGTAATTTAAAATCATAAATCACATATGTAATTCTTACATGTGCCTCATTTTCTATTTCTATAGGACAAATCATTTCTAAAATTGAAATGAGAATGAACACAAAAGAAACTTCAATTAAGGAAAACGTGTGGACATTGTGTACACAAGGACATAAAGCAGCAAGAATAACACTTTTATCTGGAATGAGCTTAGTCAGACTAAAACTGAAGGCGTCTTTGTGAGAGAAAGAGAATATGGATATAGTATGAAGGTTACAGTGGAAATGTTAATAAAACACTTTTGCATGAACAACAAAAGACGTCAAGAGATCAGGGACCATAGTATACACTCAATTCATTTGGATGGATATAGAAAGAGTAAAAAGGTAACACAGGAGATAATGAAAACAAGACAATAATGGGGTTACCTAAGCATTGTGGTGGTGGTGACTGCAGATAAAATAAGAGTGAGGATATGTTAAGAAGTCTCAGGCCTAACTTTAGGCATATGGCTGTGCTCTGTTGTTTTAAATTTAGCTATGAAGAAAGAACTATATAAGAAAGAAACATTGCAAAAAGACTGAAAACATATTGATGGAAAAAGAAAACAAAACAATGGGAACATGATAGTCTTAATATTTTAAAGTTGGTACTGTAAATATACTAGAAATTCTAGAAATAAAGAAATAATAAAAACTGATAACAAGTACAAAAGTTACTCAGTTTTTAATGCATTCTTGCTTGCAAACCTATTATTTGTAAAGGAAACTGGAGATATTGTATTAAAAAAAAAAAGAGTAGGAGCTGAATTGGGAGACAGAACTTTGGAATTTCTTTCACAGAACTGACCATTGAAATTGTAAAGGCATTTTTTTCTTTTCTTTTCTTTTCTTTTCTTTTTTTTTTTTTTTTTGGTATCAGGGATTTAACCCAGGGGCACTTTACCAGTGAGTGACATCCCCAGTCCTTTTTATTTATTTATTTATTTATTTATTCATTCTTTTAGAGAGAGAGAGAGAGAGAGAGAGAGAGAGAATTTTTTAATATTTATTTAATTTTTTTTAGTTTTCGGCGGACACAACATCTTTATTTGTATGTGGTGCTGAGGATCAAACCCAGCGCCGCCCACATGCCAGGCGAGCTTACTACCACTTGAGCCACATCCCCAGCCCCTATTTATTTTTATTTTTCTCAAAGAGTCCCACTAAATTGCTTAGAGCCTTGATAAGTTGCTGAGTCTCTTCTCAAACTTGCAGTCCTGTGGCTTCAGGCTCCAGAGTTTCTGGAATTACAGTCATGTGCCACCAGGCCCACTTCAAATGTCATCTATTTTATTAGACACAGAATATGAAAACTAAAGGAGCATTAGTTATAAATGTGCTATAATGTGATCATTCAGGGATGAAATTAACACAAATGAATTTGTCTGATGTGTTAAGCATATTATCATTGTCAACAAAAACCTTAAATAAGGTCCAAGGATTTTGGAATTCTTGGAAACTAACACACCTATAGATCAAGGGACAAAAACAGAACTTTCAAGGACATGCTTCAGTTACTCTATAACAGAAAACAGGCTGGAAAATGATTGATGACTGATCAAGAGGCATTGTCTAATCTTTTCCTAAAATGACCACAATGTATCTTTAAGGTAACTACAAATGAAATTCTTTACAATAGTTTCTTTTTATTTTTATTGCTTTTGTTTTAAATATATATTATTTAATTTGTACTAAAACTAATAAAACTAAGCATTACTAGGTTAAGAGAAACTACACAGAAGAAAGGTCAATAAGTGATATGACACTTAAGGTTATGAAAATGATTTTTAAATGCTAAGAAGGAAAGAGCTATCTCACTTGGAGAAAGCTGAAGGTTGGTTCCTTCTCTATTAATGTTACTCTTTGAATAATAGCATTATTACAACTTGATTAATGTCTAAGAGACATATCATTTTAATCTTTTGCGAAGTGCTTTCTTGTCATTCAGCAGTTTTCTCATCCCTATTTTTTCCCTTTGAAACCATTTCCATATTCCACAGGCTCATTTATTATGTTTATCTTTCTTACTATACATAATTGAATGTAATGGGATGATTTGGCTCATTCTGTGCAAGATGTGGTCTCTGCAGGCATGCTTCTCAGTGCATTTTAATATCTTAAAAGAAAACCCTATTACTGCAAGATAACTTTTAGATTAAAATGTAAACATGCCAGTCTATTTCCTTACCTTGTTTAAAATCCCAGGAGTCATAAGACAGGAATTTTAAACATCTGATATGAACATCTTTGAAATAAGCATAATGAACTTTGTGTCAGAGAGAATAAAGCCTCAAATGAGTCTTTTATTTTCTCTGGCCATACAGAGAGGCTACACATAGTTTATTACATTGACTTAATTCACTTTCAGATTTTGGTTAAAGAAAAGAAGATAGGAAACGACTCTTTGGAGGATATGAATGGATTTTAACAAAACTCAATAAATAAGAGGAAGGTAAAAACTGTCAGAAAAGTCAAAATTTTACTGGTCTGCATGTCATTTTTAGAAACTGCTGGCTAAGATATGATAAAAAGTATTATTAATTGGTTAAGAAATTGAATTTAAGGAAAACAGAAAAGACCTCATGAAGTATCATAATGCTAAGGACTAGTTTTTGTTAAATGTAACAATTGGGTCTTTATAAATTTGAATTTAAAGGAGACTTGGAATCGAACTAATTGATGAGATAAGGTCTCAAATTCATTTTGAGACTTTTGTACCTGATATTAACATATGTTTCTGTATGACCTGTGTTAGATACACGAAGATTCCTATTGTGAGTGCCTATGGTGCAGGAAATGTTTCCGTCTATACATTGCATTTGTGTTTTCAAGGACTGTAGAGAACACTGACCTAGTACTGCAGACTGACATCATGAAGAGGTAAAAGCTGGAGAGAAACCTGAAAGTAAATGGACAATAAAAGTTTCTACAAGCTGGGAAAAATAAAATCCAAATCCATGAGGATCTATTGATAAGCCATGTGTGTCTGGCATGTTTGACATGCTTGTATGTCTATTTGTAGGTCCAATTTTGTGAGTTTTGTTGTTCATATTTTCAGAACCACTCAAAGTTAAAGTGAACCTTGACTTTGAGAGAACCAGGATGTGCTAAGGTTACATATTAATAATTTATGTAGCTATAATTATGTTGACCAGAAAATATATACTAAGAATATTTATTTTGTGGGAAATATCCTTTTGAGATACCACCTGGCATTATTGCATCCTGGGATTCTGTTGTCTTTGCTCAAGTCAGAACATGAGATTTCATCACATTATTTAATTCTCAGATTTTCTGAAAGAACTGAAGACGTACCAGCTTCCTACCTTGATTGGGGGAAAAAAATCTGATCTCTATTTCTTACCAGAGCTAATTTAAACTAATGCCAACACAGGTAGTGGAAACTGTGTTTGTTCTCAGAATTTAGCATGCACCAAATCACCATGAAGGCTTGTAAAACTACACCTTGCTAAGTTCAAACCGTCACAGATTCTAAATAAGTAAATCTGGGGTGGAGCCTGAGAATTTGAATGAGTAACATTCTCCCCATTGGTGCTGATATTGCTGGTTGCTGGATCACATTTGGAGATTAGTTGCCTAAGACTTACTATATATGTGGTGAACATACTAAGAAATTTAGAACATACAATAAAAGTGTAGACCTAACTTATTGGTCTTGATTTATAATTTTTTAGTATTTTAGTATGTACTAAGTTGTATAAACTGGACATAGATATACTTATAACTTTCCTGACTACAAGTATGAAACATACTTGTATTAAATCTATAATTTAATCACTACTCCCAAAATTTTGTATGATTTTTTTAAACCTTCATCATTGGAAGAATTTTAGACATTTTCACATAGAATAAACTTACTTATAGTTACTTACAAAAATCTACAGAATCTCTTGATTCACTGAAAAATTGAAGCATATTATATTTTCATTTGCAGCTAAATATCCTTATTAGAAAAACTATATGAACTATTAGGTCACCAGAGTACTTTATAATGGCCACCTTTCCCCACAATAAATAGAGCAATTAATATAACTTAGAAAATGGAAAATACACTTGATGGTGATGTTTGTTGCAAGATAAAAATCAATATCATGAATAATATTCTTCCTGTGGGGATATTAATGTTGTGGCTGTGGTTTTAAATGAAGTCATAGTTGACTCAAGCCAATATCTGCGACAACTATAACAAAAAAGCAGTAAAATCTGTTAAACTTTAAATTCATAATCCTATACATTTTGTAAAAGTTATTGTTGGAATTTCATTTTTATTTTTGTTCAGATTGGATATTTATACTTTTATTTCTTTTCCTAACAAAAGTATACCATCTTGACTTTCTAAATTTTCCTCTAAATATTATTATCTAAAAAATCTTAATTCAGGTTTTAAATACTAAAATACTTAAATAATTTAATACTAAATTGAGTAATTTAGTAATTTAGATTTATACTCATGTCCAAGGTAAGCTGTAATGGATATAGAGAAATCAAAGTAGTTTTGTAGTATCATGTATCAACACAAACACATGGCATGCATCTATAGATTGTATTCCAATGAATTAAATAAAGGATTGGATTTCCAAAATGTCAAATATCATAAATATACTGAAAATCAAAAAAATACCTAAAGCAATACATTCCTGTTGCAGAAATTCACCCTATTCAATGTCACAAAGTTATTTTGTGACATTGATTTGCTTCCTCCTGAATATCAGCTGACTTTGATAATTACCTCATTCAATAAAGACAAACAAAAATGATGCTAACCCACAAGACTAAGTTTAAAAGTTTGTTTTATTTCTCTTATTATGTTTCTGTATAATCTTCATTTAATTACTTCATTTTTATGGTATAATTGGCATATTCTATTTACTCAACTATTTTCATTATTTTAAATGACTAAAATATATATTAAAATGAAAATCATTTTACATGACTCAATTTATATTTTTATTTATGTCAGTTTCTGCTAATCTACTTTCATCCTGTGAAGTTAGGTATATACTATTTGTTTAAAAAATCTTTGGAAACTCAATTGGAAAGTATCATTTTCATTTTTTTAATGAGTCTTGTTTTCCTTAACCTTTCCTTCAATCCTTAACACTTTTATTCAACATAGTACTGGAAATATTAGCCTGGCAAGGAGAATGAAAAATAAAGAAATAAACAGTATCTAAAATGGAAAATAAGAGAATTATGCAGAAATCATGAGCTTCTGAGTGTAGAAAACCCTAATGTTACACACACACACACACACACACACACACCTGTTAGATTAATAACAGAACAACAACAACAAAAAAGCATAAAAATGTGAGATATATATGAAGAGATGTTTCAACATCACAACTAGCAAGGACATAAACTTCAAAACTATAATGAAATATCTCATTATATTTGTGAAGATAGTGATTACCTTAATAAGAAAGAATAAGTTTGGATAACAATGTTGAAAAATTGGAATTTTTGTATAGTATTGATATGAATATGAAATGGTATAATTTATATGAAAATAAGGAAGAAGGTTCATCAGAAAGTTAAATTATGATCTAATAGTCTCACTTCTGGCTACATATTCAACAAAGTAAAGTCAGGGACTAAAGGAAATACTTCTCATGTATGTTGTAGCATTATTTACAATTGCAAGATATGGGAAAAACTTAAATGTCCAGATTGCTAAATGAGTTAAAAAATTATGTGTGTGTGTGTGTGTATGTGTAAAATGTATGTATATATGTGTATACATACACACCCACAGACACAAATGCATACACACACACACACACACACACACACACACACTGGAATCTTATTCAATCTTTGAAAAAGGGAAGTTCTACAATATTCAGTATCATGAATGGATGTTATGCTAAGTGGAATCAGCTTGTCAGAAAAGTTTAATGTTTATTACACACATTGTAGATATGAAACAATCAGTTCAGAGAAACAAAATAAGGGTATTTTCTAGATATTGGGAAAAGGCAGAAATGGAGACTCCCTATTCAATGGGTACAAAATTTCAGTTATGTTAGAAAACAAATTCTGTAGATCTATTGTATAACATTATGCCTATAGTTAAAAATAAAATATTATGCATTTTGTTAAGAGGATATATTTCACATTAAGTGGTTTTTCCACAATTCTAAAAATTTCATACAAGTTTTATGTTTTGTTTTCTAAACAACAAATTCAATTAAAATATAAAATCAAGACACATTATGAAGGAGATTGATACTGATCTATACTGTTTATCTTAAATATATATATATATATATATATATATATATATATATATATATATTAGATTTTGTTTCTGAAGCTGCTTTATTTAAAATTAATATAGACCAATCAAAGCTTCTTAACCAATTTCACTTTGTCTTAATAATTGTTTCTAATTCATCAAAAAGTACTGTTAATATTTATGCATTATATATAATATATCCAAATGCTAGTATTTTGCTTAAAATGCACTCTATATATGTTATTTCCCCAATATTTTACTTAAATGCACATACATCAATATACATTTTTTCATAATAATTTTCTTCTTTTTTAATCTTAATTTTGTTTTACAAAAAAAAAAATTTTTGGAGGGGCAGGTACCAGAAATTGAACTCAGGGGCACTTGACCACTGAACCACATCCCCAGCTCTATTTTGTATTCTATTTATTTTTATTTTTATTTTTTTGACAGTTATATTAGGTTTTTTTTTATTAATTTTTATTGTTGGTTGTCCAAAACATTACATAGTTCTTGATATATCATATTTCACACTTTGATTCAAGTGGGATATGAACTCCCATTTTTACCCCGTATACAGATTGCAGAATCACATGGGTTACACATCCATTGATTTACATATTGCCATACTAGTGTCTGTTGTATTCTGCTGCCTTTCCTATCCTCTACTATCCCCCTCCCCCCTCCCCTCCCCTCTTCTCTCTCTACCCCCTCTACTGTAATTCATTTCTCCCCCTTGTATTTTTTTTCCCTTTCCCCTCACTTCCTCTTGTATGTAATATTGTATACCCCTGAGGGTCTCCTTCCATTTACATGCAATTTCCCTTCTCTCTCCCTTTCCCTCCCACCTCTCATCCCTGTTTAATATTAATCTTCTTCTCATGCTCTTCGTCCCTACTCTGTTCTTAGTTACTCTCCTTATATCAAAGAAGACATTTGGCATTTGTTTTTAAGGGATTGGCTAGCTTCACTTAGAATAATCTGCTCTAATGCCATCCATTTCCCTGCAAATTCTATGATTTTGTCATTTTTTAATGCAGAGTAATACTCCATTGTGTATAAATGCCACATTTTGAGAAGGATATTTCTCAATCATTATTAGTTCACCAGATAAAAACTTCAAAATAGAACCCACTACATTAATTATGAAATGTTCATGCTTAAGAGTCATTATGCTGAGTGGAATAGGTGGAACTTTAACTGAACAGTGTCAAGCTGTACTGTCAAAAGCTAATCCATATCAATTCCAGAAAGACAGCTAAAGTATTTGCAAATATAAGACTCCTTGCTTGAATGCTTTAGCTTTTATTATTATTATTATCATTATTATTATTAATAGGTATTTGTTTGTATTCACTTTTTCCACTTAGGAAATATAAGATTGCAGATCTACATTTTTTTTAATGATTTCAACTTGCATATCAGAAAATGAATATCCACCACTATTGATATTTTTATGTCAATCACTAAACAAATTGTAATGTGAAAATTCAGTTTTGTTATAATATACAAAGCACCTAGTTGGATATTCTTAGCAGTCTGTCATTATGGATGTCATTTGTCACAGTTATAGATGA
Source organism: Callospermophilus lateralis (assembly GCF_048772815.1). Lineage (NCBI taxonomy): Eukaryota > Metazoa > Chordata > Mammalia > Rodentia > Sciuridae > Callospermophilus > Callospermophilus lateralis. The sequence continues at coordinate 93,414,644 of NC_135310.1, read as the reverse complement.
TTAAAGTTACCGAAGGAAAAATTAGTGACATTTTGGCAATTAAAGCAAAACAGATGAAAAGAAAAGATCTCAAGGGTAGCAATTATAAGTTTAGTCATTCCTAGCTTCTTTTTTTTCTCTTTAAGTAGTATAAAATTCAAATATTTTTTGTTGTTAGTACATGCATTGATCCCTGTGTTCTTGTTATGGGTACTGAAATTTTACACAGACTTGTAACATCTGTGCTCTTTCTTTGGAAGGGATTATTAAAAATGACTATACATGCCAAAGGAGAAAAAAATGATATCACTGTAGAAATTTATAATTATCCATGAATCTGATATCACCAATCCAAACTTCACATTTATATGTCTAGCATTATGTAATTTTAGATATCCAAACTGGTAATCTCACACTCAAACAACTAAATATGCTGGATGAAATTATGTATGCATACATGAGCTGGCAAAAGCTAAAGAATCCTCAGAAACTGAATGCAAAATAAAAATTTTAATCCTGAGAGATAAGAAAACAGTTGATTTGTTTCAGGGCAGTTCCAAAATCCTGAGTGACTTCAGCTTCAACTGCTACCTGGTAAGCACAGGAGTTGAGGAAAATATGTGCATGTTACACTAAGCAAGACCATAATAAGAGTCTGCACAAACTATTTCTATACTTAGTGATAGAATGAAAAAGAAATAAACCTACACCTGAGACTAAAGTAAAGAAAATTTTCTAAGTTGACTTTGGCTCTGTCAGGAGGGACAAACATTGTCCCTTGAGAAATAATAAGTACAAACTATATCTCATGCATGTTTGCAGTTCAGACTCACAGACTTATAATAAATGGGTTAGTGTATTAGAGATACCATTCAACAATGGCACAAGCTGTTATAAAATAAATTCATACTTAAGGGAGGTCTTATCCTTAAAGATAAAATAATGAGAACTGGTTTAAGAATGATCAAAGACAGAGGAAATGTGGCACCATGAGAAACAGAAAACTGAATCAATAATAGAATGAGACAGCAATTTTACATATGAAATTGTCATAGATCACAATGAAGCTAAAATGTGGCTTGAAATTTTGTCCCTGAATAAGCTTATGACTTTGTTTTCCAGAAGATATTCACTAAATGGCCTTGCATCTTGACAGTACTCAAAGGTTATTATTATAGCATATTAGTGAGGAAAAATGAGATGGTAAAATGTAGAAGAATATGGAAAAGAAATCTACACATATCCAAGATCACTTAAGTTCTTAGATAATATATTTTAGGATTTTAAAAAATTTTAATGTGTAACACTTTATTATACATGCTATATTTCAGTGTTTTAACCATGCATCTGACATGCCAATCCCCAAAAAACAAATGCCGAATGTCTTCTCTGATATAAGTGAGGTAACTCAAAATGGGGAAGGGAGGAAGAGCATGAGAAGAAAATTACCTCTAGATAGGGAAAAGAGGTGGGAGGGAAGGGAAGGGAGAAAGGGAATTGCATGGAAGAGGGAAGGAGACCCCCTTCATTATACAGAATTCATGTATGATGGTGTGAGGGGAAAAAAATAAGCGGGTCACATTAGATTGAGTAAAGAGAAGTAATGGGAGGGGAGGGGAGAGGAAGGGGGGAATGGAAGGACAGCAGAATAAAATAGACATTATTATTGCTGTGCGTATATACATGGCTGCATGACAAATCTAATTCTGCAACCTGTACACTCAGAAAAATGAGAAATTATATCCCATCTGATTCAAATGTATGATATGTCAAGATCATTGGACTGTCATGTGTAACTAATTAAAACAAATTAAAAAAAGAAATTATACAGTGAAATTGACAGAAACAAAGTTAACTTTTAATTATTCCTTTGTATCAAATTGTCAATGTTATTATATAATCCTCAAATGATTTTTTTAAATAAGAATGATAACTATGTATCAAATATAAATGTGTATTTATGGTAAAAAAAAGAATTACAAATGTAAACTAGAACACTGGCTTTTTAATTCCTTAGCTTCAGCCAGTCATAATTCTTCAGTTTTAAATAAAATATTTGATACATATATGACAATTCCTTCAATATAAAGGTATATTTTAAGTAATGCATTATGATAGAATGAATATCAGTAAACCACTTTCCAATTCAAGCCCATGCTCATGAACAAACTCTTACACATAATTATCATTCATTTCATAAAATTTCTTCTACCTCAGCAAAGAGAAAAATGTTATCCTGAATTTTTATAATTTAAATTTTTGAATGTTTCAAATATATACATTATTGGCAAAATGCATCTATTTCTGCTGCTTGTTTTTAAGCTACAGATACTGCTGTACTGTGTATAATTGCCTTGGACTTATCATGTTAGTTCCTTATTGCATTTTTAAGAATTAGTCCATGGAGTTGTTTGCATCTATAGTTCACTAATTTACTTTGTATATAGTATCCCATAGAATAACTGTATGTGTTACAAATACTTTCTCAGAGTATTTACTTAGTATTTCCATATTTTTGTGATGCTAATTAATGAACATAAGTATATATTATTTACACAACATGCACAGTTTTAAATACTTATGCATATATATTCATATATATATCAGTAACTATTTTGTGATTATTGCTTTTTGTGTCTTGTTAAAGAATATCTCACCTATCCAGAAAATTATAAATCTTTTTGATTATTTTTGTTCTATGAGGTTTAGTATTGCCTTTTTTTGTGCGGGGGTATCCCTTTGGCTTAAAATTTCAATTTTCTTTTATTTGTTCTAATTTGTGATTCATGACAGTAGAATACATTTTGACATATCATACAATAATGGAGTATAATTTCTCATTCTTCTGGTTTTATATGATATAGACTCACACTGGTTTTGGTTATATATGTACATAAGGTAATAATGTCAGATTCATTCTACTATCCTTCCTACCCTCATCACTTTCCCCTCCCTTCATTCTGCTCTACCTAATCCAGATTAACTCTATTCTTTCCTAACCTTCCCTCACCATTTGTGAATTAGTGTCTGCAAATCAAAGAAAACATTTGGCCTTTAGTTTTTTGGGACTGGCTTATTTCACTTAGGATTAGTATTGCCTTTTCTTATACATATTTATTCCTCTGTATTTGATTTTACACATTCCACAATGATATGATGATTTCTACTTCGGCATGCATAGTTGTTTTTATGTATGCAAAATTTTGATTTACATAAAAATCAAGTTTCATCATTTATTTCAGCACAAAGTCAGGTTTTTGAACTGCATTTATTGAATTGTTCTTACAGTACCCCAAGAAATCCTCAATATCACTTTAGTCATGTAGTACCTATTTGAGCTTGGATCTATTTCTAGGTTTTCTAGTATGTTTTTGGATCTAATTTTTCTTTTATTATGTCAATAGAGCTCTAAAGAAAATGATTCTATTGTATGTTCTCAAGTCCAGTAGATATATGCCTTAAATTCTCCTTCTTTAAAACTTTAACTCATTTAAGAAATCACTTGTTAAACTCCTTTTGAAATTGGTTATTGATTGGTGTTATTCTGCTCTTTTTTTTTTTTTCAGGTAGACTATGTTATATTGACAATTTTCCATTTTCACTTTTGAAAAATAAAATCAAGTTCTTCAAAATATATGCAATTAGAATTGTTATATTTCATAATATTTTCATAATATTTTGAATACTTGCAGATGATTGAATCCAAGATAATATATTTTATATTCCCCAAATGCAAGAAAATTTAAACATTTTTTATTTAAGTTACCTATTTCCAAATTTGTACATTGCTATTGTGAGGTACTTTAATTATAAACTTCTCTGGTCAAGAAATATGTGTAATTTTCATTTTTCCTTTTATATACATATTAATAACTTCATTTGTTCTGACTCTTGCATCTCAAACTATTTGTTTTTCTGTGATCTTTTGTTTGTTTGTTTGTTTATATATAAGAATATTCTTCAGTTTTTTAATGTCTTCCAGATCAAAACTAACCACATATTTTCTTTATTTTGGAGTTAAGGAGATTATTGTTAGTTATTTCTACTTATATTTATAATCTCAAAAATGTATTCAAAGTACATCTTATACATAATCTGTTTTATAGCAAATGGCTCCAAAAAGCTGACCAAATTCATAATCATCACACTTCTGATAATTGTAATTTGATTTTGATGAGTTTTCTCAGGAAAAACTGTGTACCTAAGCAGAGAGTTTACATAAAACACTAACTTTGCCAAATTAATCCTGCTTAATTTCCTGGGTATTATGGGATGGAAGACTATTAGGAAAAGTTAAAATTATTTATTTGTTTATTTATTTTGCTATCAAGGTTTCAAAAATGATGAATGAGAGGTTTTTCTTTGCACATTTATTCTTTTTGTGTCTCTAATTTTTTATGTTATTGCCTATATTTTAAATGTCTCTTCAAAAAATAGTATTCAGTCATCAATTGGTACTGAATCTGAAATTTTAAAAACACAAAAAATTACCTATGGTGGGCATCCATGTCCTAATCTCAGAATTTGTGGATATAATTTGTTACATGGCAAAGTGGATTTAAGATTGCAGATTGAATTAAGGTTGCTAATCAGCTAATCTTAACATAAGGAGTTTTCTGGGTCATTTGAGGGTGGGGGCCAAAATTTACAAGTGTCTTTTCAGTAGTAGAGGTAGGCAGAAAAGCCAGGGAAGGAAGTATGACAATGGAAGTAAGGTCAGAGTCAAACAATTTTTTTTTTTATTGGTTGCTCAAGACAATACAATGATCTTGATATATCATACCCAGTTGTCAATGAATCCCAGCATCCACCAGATGCTGGAAAAAGAATTGAAGTGAATTCTACCTGGAGCTTCTAGTGGGGAGTGCAGCCATGCCAGCTCCTCAGTGTTAGTTCAGAGAGACCATACCACATGTCTGACCTCCAGAATGATAGAATAATAGGACTATGTTGTTTTCAGCTGCTAAATGAATGGTCATTTTTTATTAAAACAATAAAACAACTATAATTTCTAAGAAGGAAATTAGCCAAGTTGTTCTATTACTTCTATTCTAATAGCATAAAGAAAACAGACTGGTAAGAAGGTCTATAAGGTCAATTAAGCTTTACTAAACCACTGCTATGTATTTCATGTTTTGTGGTGACAATAAAAATTAAATATAGCCAGTTAACACCTACTAAAAATAGAGAAGAAAAGAGAATATGTATGTATTAAAACATAAAAGCACATTTAAATGTTATAGTAACAAATCTGGCTTAAGCAATGAAAGAAGACAGAATAATAATTTTTAACTTGGTAGGGTTTAGTCTATGTGAGAGGGAATGAGAGTAATAAATGTACAGTCAGTCTAAAAGTGGAAGAAGAAAGACAGATTGAGCATTTAAACAAGGGGAGTTCAGAGAAGAAAGAGCCACAGTATAGTCACCTGCTCAAAAACTCATGAGTCTCCATCATACATATCTTCTCAGAGTTGGGTATGCTCAGCCATAGTATAGGTGTGTGTCCACCTGTGTATAGGTATGTATGCAACTGTGTGGGGGCATGATTAATCTTTAATATACTAATGCACAAGTAATTTTTTCTCCATTTCCTATCATTTTTTCTCAGCACCAACTCTCTTATTATGATGCCATTTCATCTCTTACTCAATGCAAACATCATTCATCATACAAAATACAGTCCTTGGACTAATTTTTACAGTAATTTCTCCTCTTTACCAGGTTGCTTTGCCTTATTGTCATGGGAAATAGACAATCTTTTGTAGTTTTAAAAATGATTTTATTGATGAATTTTAATTATACATAATAGTTGGATTTGTTTTTATGTACACAAATATGCACACAATTGTTGAGTTTATTAGTATGTCTCTTATGCTTTTGTATGATCTTCAATGAAATGATCTCTAGGTAAATAATTCTTTGTCTTTCATCTCAATATACAGTTTGTATTTCATACTAGGCATTACAGAAAGTATGGTTTTTGAGAAATCAGCAAGCTCAAGGTAGTATTTATTTGTGCATCACAAGAGAGAGAGTAGTTTATTAAAACCTTTCTGGGTTATTTTGTTCAGGTGAATCTTTTGTTGTATATCCTTCACAAAAGATAGAGTAAGACTCTAAAACAATTTGAATGGTGTTTCCTGTCATTCAAATCATGCACATCATCTTCATTGAGGTAAAAGTATAATGATCTCATTTTCAAGACTAAAGAAAATAAATTAATCCTTCATAATTAAGACAGGATCCCAGATTGATTAAAACATTTTTTTGTAAATTCATTAGGAAAAAAGTGAATTATTTTATTTAAAACAAATTACAGAAATTGTTCTCATTGCTGAATATTGTTAATATAACCTTTGATTTTTGGTTGTTTCTTCTTCCTGCAAAGATTGGAATAGGCGACTAAACCATCCTTTGAAAAAAGAACACTTTATGTAAGTTAGAAATAAGTAGAAGTATCATTTATTATATTTGTGTCATATTTCATTATGTATTAATCTATTGACAATGCCTTTTGGAGGGTGAAAATTAAAATAATATCTTTGTTTAAACTCCTATAGGTGCTGAAGAGAAGTAAACAAAATTATCATGAGATAAGTTCTAAGAAAATTTGAGTATTTCATGGGCATAGTAGAAAAATACACTATTTCAAAAAATATGGATTACCCAAGAGGCATACAAGCCAAGGCCAGAAGAAAAGGGAATCCTTATATATTTAAGACATTATTTCCTTCTCTTCAGAGAATTACATTTTTTAAAACCCCGTATATTTTTACAATAATATTCTATGAGCCTCTCCTCTATTTCTTTTGCATCTATTCTACAGTTAATCAGTTCCCTGTAATAATGTTTCCAAGGAAAATGAAGAGGAAATTATGTGCCTGAAAATGATAATAGTAAAAGCAACATAAATTTTCTCTGCCTAAGCAGCATAAATTTCTATAAAAAGAAATAGATTTTCTATAGAACAACAACAACAAAAAAAAACAATTGGGAATAGTCTCTGCTTTTCATGTTTTTGTCTCTATTTTTTAAGAAGGTAAGTTATAATGACGACTATAAAATTATTTCAAAAACAACACTGTGTACTAAAGGCAAACAGAAACTGTATATTAAATTAGTAATCATATTCTCCATGTTTGTTAAACAGATATGATCATAGACTGGACATTAATTGTGTTTGAATTTTTAAAAATTTCTTCACTGCTATCCAGCATATATTCTTATTAATTTGAGCAACATAATATAAAGGGGACTTCATAGGTATTTTTGTTATCTATAAAAATTTTAACAATGAAAAAAGCGGTTTATATTACTCCTAAAACAAGACAGTATTTCATATACATCAAAAATATTGAAATTTTGTTAGATTTGGTGATTACATGTGATTTGGGGTTGCTCTCCTTTTGTGAGATATTGAGTATATTCTATTTGTGGGTTAAAAAAAGATTGGAATCTTTTATTATCTGGATACTGATTCTCTTCACCACTTGTTTTATCTTCTCCCCAAGCACAACTTTAGACCTCATTCTCCAGCCTCCTTTTCAGTTAGAGGCCTCTATGTGGCTGAACTGTGTGCAAAGGAAGGAGAATAGAAGTTGGGTCTCACTTCCAGGACCATGTCATAATTTGATGAAAAAAAAGCCACATATTGAAATTAGCACTATCATAATATAAAAGAAGCTTTACTTTTGGATAAGCACGTAGAAGAGCATTCCAACCTCATAGTGGTTGTGCCAGCTCACTGAGATAGAGGTTTTGATCTATAGCAGCAGCTTAAGACTATTCCAACTAATACAGGGCTATCCCATGGGATATCACACATTCAGAGTAATACCTTTTTAACAAACAGTTTTCCAGGTAGAGAAAAAAAAAAGATAAAATTTTTAAAAATTATAAATTGATGTAGACTCAAGTTAAATTTTGTGTATATTTTTACCCTTGCAAGCAATATTTATGAGCCATAGTAATTTAAAATGTAACCAAATGTAAGCTATTAATAGTAGTTATTTTCATAATGTTTATTGGGGAAGGATGTTTTTCAGAGCACAGAATATTTGTAAATTTAGTATATTGTTAATGTTAGTGGAGTGATCAAATTATCAAATTGCTGTTTATTTCCTTTTTATTTTTTTATTGTTTTGGTACCACATATTGAACTCAGGAGCACTTCACCACAAAGCCATATCTCCAGCTCTATTTTATGTTTTATTTAGAGATAAGGTCTCACTGAGTTGCTTAGCGCCTTGCTTTTGTGAGGCTGGCTTTGAACTAGTTATCCTCCTGCCTAGGCCTCCTGAGCCACTGGGATTACCACCTGCTAAATTGCTGTTTCTTAACGTAACTAACTTTTAGTTCCGTGTGTTTATTTCTCATTTTTCTTCTTCAGATGTGAAATATAGTGAATCACAAGATGGTGTTTTTTTGTTTGGTTGTTTTTTTTAAAGAGAGAGAGAGAGAGAGAGAGAGAGAGAGAGAGAGAGAGAGAGAGAGAGAATTTTTTAATATTTATTTATTTTTTTTTTAGTTTTTGGGCGGACACAACATCCTTGTTTGTATGTGGTGCTGAGGATGGAACCCGGGCAGCACGCATGCCAGGCAAGCGTGCTACCGCTTGAGCCACATCCCCAGCCCAAGATGGTGTTTTTATATGAATGAATCATTTTGAATTTATACATTTAATAATGTTTAGTATTATGTTCTGCTATTTCTATTATATGTTCTTGTTTTATTTTTTAATCTTTTAGTTTCACAGCTTTCATTTGCTATATTTTCTTTTATTCTGTTTTCCTTAAACAGGTACCCTGTAGGATTACTTCTTGACACAATAACACTGTGGTTTAATATCAGGAGCAACTCCCAGGGAAAACTTTCATAGCTTCGGGCAACAATTTGAACAATCCATATTTTGAAACTGTATTGAAAAGCTATCTCTCAGGCTTGTTCTAGAACTCAGCCTCTGTAAAGATGTAAGTCATACATCTGAAAGTTTGATCCAATATGTGTTTACTAAGACTTCAATTCTAAGATAAATGTTTTCTTTCATAATATTGGTCAATTATCTCTTGATAAATAAGTACATGAAAAATGAAAAAAAATCTATCATTGGAATAAATGAGAATTATTTAGCTTACTATTAGTTGAATGAGGTTTCAGCTTGATGCCAGATGCATTTTGAAATGAGGTTTATGTGGTATAAAGTATATTCATGTTTACTTTAAAATGCTAACCTCTACTCTTTCCTTAAGTAAAAGCAAATATTAAGAATTCTTAATAAATGAGTTCATTTTCTGTATTTTTTCAATATATTAGGGTTGAAATGAGAAATCATTATTTTAGTTTTTATATCATAGAGCTAGTTAAATTATATTGAAAATAAATTGTTCATATTTAGAAAAGAGATGTGGTGTTGCATGTTACTGAGATTAAGAGAGGTAATTTCCATGTTACTCAGACACAGAGCTTGGGATCCTTCCTTCAGCTGAAGTCTGCAAACTAAAAGGAGCTTTCTCCAGGAACACATGAAATAGGTGACAAGTGTTGACTTCCAGAGTGATCATGACTTTAATCTCTGGAGATCAATCCGTCCTAGATAGGAGGAAACAGCAATCTGGGGTGGGAGGGAAGAAAAGTATCTGATGAAATATTTAGGCCACTATTGGTGCTTAGAGTCTTACTCCTGTTTGAAATCCTTGCCCTGATAGTTTATTTTTATATCTATCTCAAATGTCTTCTTGGCTTCTATATAATTAAAAAAAAAAGCTACCTGTTTATTCTTTTGAATCTACTTTTAATTATTTGAAAGGCAACATGTCTGCTTGATAATGTGCTGTAAACTAAAAAGCTAGGTGATGGCAGTTTTATCTGACACTGCACACAACTTTCCCTGAATAAATATTTTACCTTTCAGTACAGCTAAATAATTCAAAACTATATAAAGTAATCGAATACAGCAGCTAATCACTTTCTATTTTGTTATTCAGAACTTAGTATATCATTTTGTTCATTAATTCCATGCTCTAGAAATGAAATGATGAACAAGTCATATCTAAGGACAGTAGAGAGAGAAGGTCAATAATGATTAAATAAGAAGTAAAATGGACAATTGTAGAAACACATAGACACATTTTAAATAAATTAAACTAGGATAATGTGGGAGTGACTTGAGGAAAGAAAGGTTTCCTTAAATGGGACCAAGTCTAGGGAAAAGATATAATTGAATTATATCAGAATGTGAAAAGCAACTGGTGATAAACTTCCTGATACAGGAACAGGCACAAAAAAAAAGAAGGTGAGGCACATGCCTGTAATCCCAGTGCCTCTAAAGACTGAGGCAGGAGGATTGTGAGTTCAAAGCCAGCTTCAGCATGGTTAGGCACTAAGCAAATAAGTGAGACCCTGTCTTTAAATAGGGCTGGGGATGTGGCTTAGTACTTGAGTGCCTCTGAGTTCAATCACTGGTATCCCACCACCAAAACAACAACAACAATAACAACAAAACACAAAAAAAATCTAAAGTCAAGAGAATTTTGAAAAACTGTGAAAAAGAAAAAAGGAAGATGCCTTCAGCATATGAGCACAGGTGAAACTGAGGAATAGACAGAAATCATATTTAAAAAGGTATAGTTATTTACCTCAAGTTTCTATCAAGACCCTGGGTATACAGGTGAATACTCACTAAATAACTTTGAAATGAATCCCTTTGGTCTTCTCTAGGCCACACTTATGGCAGTAAAACCAGTTAGACAGTACAGATGTTAGGAAAAGAATAAAGAACATTTTAGAGTAGGATGGCAGCACAGATGATCAGGTTATGGATTATATATTGGAGGACTAATGATGTTACAGTTGGTTTATATGTGGAGGGGTCAAAAAATCACTAAGGCAAATGGAATCACAACTTCCTTTGAGTTGTTTAGGAAGATGTGGTAGAAATCTCAGTGGAAAGTTAAATTATCTATCTATTAAATTGGTATCTCTATTAATCTTTAGATCATCAGAGATAAGTAATGAGGAAATGGGAATTGATTTGACAATGCATAGATGAAATGGTCATCATGGACTAGAGTGTGCTTACTTGGAAAGAAGGCACAGATAGAATGTTGAGGGAAGATTCAGAAGAGGAAAAAAAAAGTGATATCCTTTACAATAATAAGGTGCTGCAAAGGAATTGAGGAGGAACTAAAACATTCACACATGCACAGACACAATTTAATCAATCTCATTCCCAGTTCTTTCCTTTTGCCTCCTTTTCTCTCTCCCCAAATCCGATCTCCCTTCTATTATTAGTGCAATTATGTGTTTGTGTGTGTGTGTATTCTTAATAATATCTGACTATTGGATATTTGATCAACATTAGTTATTATTATTATTATCATTATATATATTTTAAGCACAATATATTTAATGTACATACTACATCTATATATACATACTACAATGAACTAATGAACCATATATATATATTCAGAGGGGATATTTCCTGCTGCGGGGTTCCTGGAAGAGCCGCATGGCATTCGGGAAATTTCCCCAGGAGCGTGTGTGAGGTTTTTACTTGCAGTTTAAAAATAAAGTTTGTTCCTGCTTCAGTGGCTCGTGATTTGTGCTCAGCCAGACTGCGGCAATTGGCGGCCCTTGCGGGGAACGTCTGAAGCTTCGGGGTAAGTGAAATTGCTTGCCCCTAAGGGAAGGCGAGAGAATGGGTGACCATTTTAAAAAACAATGTGTTCTTGTTTTGATTTGTTTTGTGTTTGTTTCAAGCTGCCTATCCCTAGAATTTTCTCAGGCAGACTGGGAAAAATGGTTGGCTCAAGGTTTAAAGTTGTTTGCCCCTGAGGAAGAGATAGAAATAGACCACAAATACACATGTCAAGAAAATAGGGAAATTGATACAACGATTTTTTGTTCTGTTTTTGCTTCGTTCTGTTTCGGTTTAGTTTTGCGTTATCTTATTGGGTTGCGTTATCTTTATAACATATTAGAAATTAGTAAAAAACAAACTGAAAGAGTGTTAAGTAAATTGTTAGAGTTTTAGACCATGGAGAAAGACATTTTAGATCAAGCAAAAGAGAAGGTCTCTCGAGTTAGTCAGACAGAGGAAGAAAATTTAAAGGAAGAAAGCTTAGAGGAGAAACAGCTATTAGGGAAAAAGCTACAACAGGAGGCTGCTACTAACACTGTTCTAACACCAGAGGGCGTAATTCAACCAACAGCTCCACCTATGGAGATAGCTGAGTGGCCCTCAACCCCGGTAGCTGATCGATGGGATCCTGAGACAGGACCTCAAAGATTAGCATGCCCTGTACTTGAGCAGGCAGGAGGGCAGCGAATTCACCATGCTTTAGATTTCAAAACAGTGAAGCAGTTAAAGGAGGCTGTAACAACCTATGGTCCTCAAGCACCCTTCACTGTAAGCATGGTCGAATCCATTACCAACTTGGACATGACGCCAGCAGATTGGGCTAGTATGTGTAAATCTGTGCTAAATGGAGGACAATATTTGTTATGGAAGGTTGCCAATGAGGAATTTTGCAGGGAGACAGCTAGGCGAAATGCAGCAGCCGGTTACCCTCAAAGAAATTTAGATATGTTGTTAGGAAAAGGCCCTTATGAGGGTCAACGGCATCAAATTGAATATGATCCTGGCGTATATGCACAAATTGCTGCAGATGCAGTTAGGGCATGGAAAACTTTACAGGGGCATGGAGATTTACAAGGACAGTTATCTAAGGTAATACAAGGAACTAATGAACCTTACGCTGAATTTGTAGATAGGCTTATTCAAGCAGCTTCTAGAATTTTGGGGGATACAGAACAAGCAATGCCATTTATAAAACAACTGGCTTATGACCAAGCAAATTGTTGCTGCAGAGAGGTTATTAGACCATGGAGACATGAAGATTTAAACACATATATTAAAATATGTAGAGACATTAATGAACAAGGACAAGTCTTGGCAGCAGTACGACAGGCTTTAGATGCCAGGCCAAAACCATGCTACAATTGTGAACAAACAGGACATTTTAAAAGGAGTTGCCCCATAGGAGAGGGTTTAACAAAGCTAGGTATCAAAGGAATAGAATACCGGGTATTTGCCCACGATGCCGTAGAGGGAGACATTGGGCTAATGAATGCCGTTCTCAAACCACCATAGAGGGTACTCCGTTATCAAAAAATGGACAAGGACCAGGTGTTTACCCACAATATCATGGAGAAAGGCATCGGGCTCCATTGCCAAAAAACGGACAGGGGGGCCCAATGCTCTGGGGCTCACGACCACAAATGTACGGGGCACTGGAGGAACCCAGAAACAGCATCAGGGTAGTTCCCAGGACACATTATCCATTAGATCTCTCATCAGATGAACCAGAGGGAGCGCAGGGTTGGACATCTGCGCCTCCGCCAGAGCAGTACTAACTCCAGAGATGGGAGTTCAAATCATTCCCACAGGAGTAAAAGGACCTCTTCCCCAAGGAACAGTAGGCTTATTGTTAGGACGCAGTTCTTCTACTCTAAAAGGACTTATGATAAGTCCCGGGGTAATTGATCCCGATTATGAAGGTGAAATAAAAATTATAGCTAGTTCTCCAAAGGGTATATCAGTAATTTCACCAGGAGATAGAATAGCACAGTTATTAATAATACCCAGCCTACATGATAAATTTTCCAGTAGTAGTAAAGAAAGAGGTTCCAGGGGATTAGGCTCCACAGGTGTAGATTGGGCTATGCTGTCTTTAAATTTAGATTCTCGCCCAATGCTAAAACTAAATATTCAAGGACATGAATTTAATGGGCTACTGGATACAGGTGCAGACCTTAGCATCATATCTCGTCAAGAATGGCCAAAACATTGGCCATTACAACAAGCCACTCAAACGCTTCGAGGCCTAGGAGTGGCAATGAATCCCCATAGAAGTGCAATGGTATTAGATTGGAAGGATCCTGAAGGATGTGAAGGAACTATACAGCCATATGTATTGGATCATCTTCCTATAAATTTATGGGGACGAGATGTCCTAGATCAATTAGGTTTGACATTAACAAATAACATCAATCCAAATGTGCCCACTATTAGGGCTAAACAAGGTTTCAGGAAAGAAAAAAGAACAAGGTATAGCAGCACCAATTCAAATAGATCAAGGAATAAATAGACATAGACTGGGTTTTCAGAAGGGGTCACTGAGGCAATAAAAATTACTTGGAAATCAGAAAGACCAGTATGGGTTCCTCAGTGGCCCCTGACTAAAGAAAAGATACAAGCAGCCCATGACCTGGTCAAACAACAATTAGCGGAGGAACATATACAACCTTCCGTATCTCCCTATAATATTCCCATTTTTGTCATTAAAAAGAAATCTGGTAAATGGAGATTATTGCAAGATTTAAGAGCCATTAATAATGAGATGGTTATTATGGGACCTGCTCAATCAGGGATTCCTCAATAGTCTGCTTTGCCAAAAACCTGGTACGTTTTAGCTATAGATATTAAAGATTGTTTTTTTTTCAATTCCAATTCATCCTGAGGATAGTCCACGTTTTGCATTTACTATCCCTGCACTGAATCATGAAGGTCCTGATCAGAGATATGAATGGAAAGTACTCCCTCAAGGGATGGCTAACAGCCCAACTATGTGTCAAATTTATGTTAACAAAGCAATCCAGCCACTTAGAAATCAAAATCCTGGACTACAAATATTTCACTATATGGATGATGTATTGTTAGCACACAAAGATAAAAACACATTGCTAGAATGTTATGCCACACTTACAAATTTATTAAGAAATTATAATCTAGAGATAGCAATAGATAAAGTACAATTAAATTTTCCAATTAATTATTTAGGAGTTCTATTATCCTCAACCATGGTCCGTCCACCAAAAATTCAAATACGAGTAGATCAACTCAAATCACTTAACGACTTTCAAAAGTTATTAGGAGACATAAATTGGATAAGGCCTTATCTAGGCATACCAACATGAGAGTTGGGACCTTTATTTGATATCCTAAAAGGCCCATCAGATCCAAATTCACCCCGAATATTAACGCCTGAAGCAAGAAAGGCATTAAAAATTATTGAAACATATATGGAAAATATGCATTTGGATAGAATTGATATAAGTTTGCCTTTATTATTTATTGTAATACCAACAAAAAATATTCCTACAGGAGTATTTTGGCAAGAAGGTCCATTATTATGGATACATTTATCTTATTCTCCTAACACTATTCTTACTAGGTATCCTGAGGCTGTAGGACAATTAATACTCAAAGGAATAAAAGCAGCAAAGGGAGTATTTGGAATTTCTCCCAATAAAATTATTACTCCATATATTATGGATCAAATTGATGAGTTAGCTAATGAGTTAAATACTTGGGCAATAATCATGTGTAAATCTAATGTTTCATTTGATAATCACTTACCATCTAATCCTTTGTTGTCTTTTTGGTCTTTGCATCCTGTAGTTTTTCCAAAAATGACAAGAAAAACCCCTATCATGAATGCTCCAAATGTATTCACTGATGGGTCAAATAATGGTACAGCAGCAGTAGTTACCCCTGATCAAACTTTTACATTTTTAGTGCCCAAACAATCAGCTCAAAAGGTAGAGCTTGATGCGGTTTTACAAGCTTCTGTGATGTTTAAAGATTCTGTATTTAATTTATTTTCTGATGGTCAGTACATAGTTAATGCTATATTATCCCTTGAAGATGCTGGTAGGATTTCCCCTTCCTCTACTGTTTTCTCTTTGTTTTCCACTATACAAAGTCTGATATGGGACAGAAAAGATCCATTCTTTATAGGACATATCAGAGCACATACAGGATTGCCTGGAGCCCTTAGTTTGGGCAACGATTTAGCAGATAAAACTACACATGACATACATATTTTCTCTACACTAGAAGAAGCTACACATTTTCATAAAAGGTTCCATGTCAATGCTAATACTTTACAAAAGCGTTTTAAAATAACTAAGGAACAAGCTAGACAAATAATAAAACAATGTCAAAATTGTGTGACCTTTTTACCACAAGTTAATCTTGGAGTCAATCCTAGAGGACTGATACCTAACCATATTTGGCAGATGGACATCACACACTTGCCAGAATTTGGAAAATTAAAATATTTGCATGTTACAGTTGATACTTCTTCCGGATTTTTGATGGGCTCCCTTCATGCCGGAGAAAAAACTAAAGATGTTATAGCTCATTGCTTACAAAATTTTGCCACTGTGGGCGTTCCAAAACAGTTAAAAACAGATAATGGTCCTGGTTATACTTCTTCCTCTTTTAAACAATTTTGCTCATCATTTGGTATTACTCATATAACAGGAATCCCATACAATCCACAGGGACAAGGCATAGTTGAAAGAGCTCATCAAACTATTAAAATGTATTTATTAAAGCAAAAAGAGGGAATTGGAAAGGGGTATATATCCCCTAAAGATAAACTTAAAATAACCCTCTTTACTCTAAACTTTTTAAATTTGGATTCATCGGGGCTTAGTGCTACGGAAAGGCATATGTGTCCAAAAAATGTACATAAGCCTAAGGTGCTTTGGAAGGATATTCTAACAGGACAATGGAAAGGTTCTGACCCAGTGATTGTCTGGAATAGGGGGTCTGTTTGTGTGTTTCCACAGGGAGAACAGCAGCCGATTTGGATTCCAGAGAGATTAACTAAGGTCCTGATCCAGTGATTGTCTGGAGTCGGGGTTCTGTTTGTGTGTTTCCACAGGGAGAACAACAGCCGATTTGGATTCCAGAGAAACTAACCAAAGCGAATTCTACGGACGGGAAAAAAAAAAAAAAAAGGTGATTTGACTCAAATTCATAACAGCTGATATCAAGAGCTCCAGTTTGGCTATTCTTACATCTGCGACAGTGATTAACCAGGATGTTCTTTTCAATATTTATTTTATTATTGCCTTTTCCCACAGCATAAAGTTCTATTTTATTTTTGAGCTCATACAGACCTAGGTTAATGTTTCTCTGATCAGTTTTATTTCTTGACTGTGGAGTTTTTAAACATTGCAATGGAGATTTCACCTAGGTAAAGCTACAAGGCCTTTACTATCATTTTATGTGTTGTATGTTATGTGTGCACACTTCTGTTTTGTGTTGTATGTCTGTATGTGCGTATGTCCATAGATCATATATGAGGAGCGCTCATGAATAAATGGATACGAATTTTTTTTTATTCACATGATTTTAATGGTTTAATTTAAATTGGGTAAACAGCTGTTGAAAATTGTTTTAATATGTAAACAAATAAGGAGGTTAACAGATCTGTTTGTTTACTTTCACCTTTCCTTTTCATTATATTTAATAATTCTGTTCAGGATAATGTAAATTGTTCAAAAAATTGTTTTCTTAGTGCCTGTTGGAATGTTACATAATTTTTTTCTTAGCATCATTGCCAGAATTCCTATCTTCATCCCAGTGCCGGTGAAGACTAAGATAAAACCAAACTACAGCTTCCTTGATAGTTATCACAACAAACTGTATAAACTGATGCATCAATGAATAATAACTCAATAAGTAATGCTCAATCTAGGAGTTGATTTACTTTGGGAAGAAATGGACATATTGACAGATTACTCTGCTTTGAACTGCTTGCAGAACTTGCCTGGACTATGTATCACTTGTATGCATTGTGAACTATCTGTTGGTGCAGCGAATTGTGGTAGTGCTGGAGTATTTTCGCTCATGGTGTCACCGGTGGTACAATTTTTCAAAGGAGCCATCAATTGGCTTAGTGTCATGGCATTTTGCATCCTCCTCCCTTCTACTAGTGATGGTCTAAAATTTGGGGGCCAACAGAGGTGAGGCAAAGAACCTCACCCCCCCAACTGGTGCAAAGGCCTATCCACAAGTATGGCTGTATGCTGGACCGGTAGTCAGTGACGGGTATGATCCAATTGCAATGGTACCAACCTAAGACAGGAGGCTGACGCCTAGAGGTCAGTTCATCCGATCACGGGTAAGGATCATATGTTGAATTGGACTGCCTAACAGGCACAGTCCCTAAGCCACATTGCTTGTTGTTTAATTAAACAGAAGGGGGGAGATGCTGAGAGCCAGCGGAGTCTGTATGGCCCCTGGCATTTTGCCAACAGTATTGATTGACAGGCAAGGCATTACTATCTGCCTCTGCCGCTACTTTTGAGTTCTCGCACTACTTTCGAGCTCTCGTGGGGATTTCCAGGGATTCCCCGAGAATTCCCATTGGTTGGGGAAGTGCAGAAGGAGGGTTTTCCAGAGGGGATATTTCCTGCTGCGGGGTTCCTGGACGAGCCGCGTGGCATTCGGGAGATTTCCCCAGGAGCTTGTGTGAGGTTTTTACTTGCAGTTTAAAAATAAAGTTTGTTCCTGCTTCAGTGGCTCGTGATTTGTGCCCAGCCAGACTGTGGCATATATATATGTATATGTATATGTATATATATATATATATATATATATATATATATATATATATATATATATTTCCTTATCTATGAAATGAGAAAGGTAATAGAAATTGCCTTCTTAAAGTCAATGTTGAAATTTAATAAATCAACACATTTGTTCTTAATTATATCTGACTATTGGATATTCAGTCAACATTAGTTGTTGTATTATTATTATTGTATGCATGGTTCATGGTAGTATGTCCATACAAGGACATAATTTGATAGATTTCATTCCCAGTACTTCCCCAACCCATCCCCTCCTCACTCCCTCTCAATACCCTTCTTTTACTGTATTGTTTCATCTCTTCTATTTTTATGAGATACTTGACCTCCAACTTTTTTATTCCTTCCCCATTTTCTCTTGCTTTCACATATGAGAAACAAATTCAACCCTTGAAATTCAAGGCTTGTTTCACTTAGCATGATATTCTTCTATTCCATCCATTTACCAGCAAGTGAAATAATTATATTTTTCTTTATGGTAAAGTAAAATTCCATTGTATGTATGTATCACATTTTCTTTATCCACTTGTCTGTGAATGGGCACCTAGGCATATTACTAACTTGGCTATTGTGAAATGTACTGCTGAATAACTTAAAATTATTATTAGTATATCTCACATTATTAAATCAGATTTTACCAAATATCTCTGTAGTATTCACTCTCTCTAAAAAGTTGTGATAAACTGTGATTATAAGTTATGATTGAATTTATAGCAGTTAATTTTTAAAATTTTAACCATGAGAAATATTATTTCTTTTATTTATATTTACTTTTAAAAATCTACAAATCTAAGAAGAAGAGTGAATTTCATCTTGAATTGCTGTTTGCTTTTTGGAGTCAGTATGTGTGCATGTGAGGGGGTGCGGGGGCAGAGCATTGAATAGATGGGTTCAGTGAATAGATTATTTTGTGATTGTATCTTAGTATATGCTGATTATACAAGTGTTACTTGATATTTATGTATCTCAGTTTAACTATTTATTAAATGAGAAAGGTTTTAGAATTTGCTTTCTTAAAGTCATTGTTGAAATTTAATAAATCAATATATGAGTTCTTAATAATATCTGACTATTGGATATTTGATCAACAATAGTTATTATTATTATCATTATTATTTAATTCTTTTTGCTCTTAGCCTACATAAAGAGAAACATCAGATAATCTATTGGCATTTGGAATATATTTTAAGCACAACATATTTAATGTACATTCTTGATGAGATTAATTACATAAAGCAGAGAATAATTAATATATAATTTTAGAATTATTTCATATTTTAATAGATACTTTGTGAATTATATGGTATGTAGAAAAACTGCACATCTACTATTTTTTATTAAGTACTCAACTCATTAAAACACTGATTCTAAAGTTATTAATGAATCTTCTGGGTAGTTAAACTTCTAGATATGAAAATTAGATTAATGATATTGGGAGGTATTCTGTGTTGTGGGACATTTTCTTGTGTTTTGATGCACATAATTTTCATCAGCTCTCACTGCTGTGCACTGGCCAGATGGATAGCCAGTATTTGAGTTCCCCTGACTCTATTACTATACCACATGTGCCAAAACCCACATGGTTTTACTGTCACTAATGTCTATTTACCTGAGTATATTCTTTCTTTCATTAAGACTTCTTTTCTATTTGAATCTGAATAATTCTACATAAACTGTCCTGTTGAATTACAGTTCATATGTGCTAAAGCCAACTTTTCAAGGGAAAGCTAAAATTTTGCTAATGATTAATGGTAGGGTATATTTTGCCAAAGACCAATTTGACCAATGAGGAAAACAAATGAGGTTACTTTTATAATTTGTAAAAGTTTCTTAGAATTAATTTGACACCTGATTAAGGATTCAGAAAAACTAAGAGGTTTTCCAAAGTGTAAGACTAAAAGTCTTGTAACATTAATGCTAAATGATCAGTAGAAAGTGCAAAATAAGGTGGATTGGATTACACTCTAGGTGGTACAGTTCTTTAACACAGAAACAACTCACTGTTGGTGTAATCAACATGGTCAAATTAATTGAATTTAGTTTTCTAGTTCAACAATTTGATTAAGCTTTCATTGACAGTCCATTTTCACAAAATGCTAAGAACATTACTTTCAAATATTGACAGTATTACTTAGTCTTGCCTGAAAAACATAATAAGAACTCCATATTTCTTTACTGGTTCTCATTTAAGTGAAAATCACATCTCTTGTTTTTCTTTATTTTTCAATAGGGAGTACATTCAAGCATCCATTATTGTCAAAAATTCATATGAAAGACTGAAAGAAGTGACTGCTAAGAAAAGGACTGATCATTCAATGCATGTATGATAGAATCTAAAGTTATTAGAATGGCAACTATAGTTCTTCCTGGCCAGAGAAGAGCCATTTTTTCAAACACATGAATTATTGGTAAATCCTTTTTACTGGTCGCATAAATATTTCTTTCTTGTAATATGATGCCATAATTTCTTTATTATTAAAAGTAATAATATACACTAATAAAAGAATAATATTGTATTAAAACATGTCTAAAATATTGAAGCTATTAAAAATGTTCCATTTCACTAACAAATACAAAGAGTCATAAGTACTTATAATATAGGGAACAATGCAGTGAAAGTAAATAGCTAAGCAAGTAAAATCACAGAGAAACAAAAATGTGTGTATTTAAAAATCTTAATAGCTCGTGATGAAAACAAGAGTGGAGATGTGGAGAGTAAGTTTGAAAAAAGTAAGCAAAATAAGCTGTGATCAATTGATATAACTAGTTTACCTCTTCTGTCATTACAAAAAGCATCATTGAAATATGTATAAATTTATTGTTCAACTGCTTATGAAAGGATTGAATTAGAATGGTCTTTAAAGTTTCTTTAGGTTCAAAATTATGTGAGTATTGTACTTACAACACTTGTTATAGAATACTCATATCCACTGAGTAGGATGTAGAATTACCAAATCAAGCAGTGCCTGTGCCTATTAAATAAATATTTTGTATAAGTAAATGAATCACTGTATTCATCATTTCCATACCATTTGTGTAACAGGTATTATTTTCTTGGTAATAGTGGTGAAGATCACTTTTGTTTGTTTTTATTCCTGTGCCAATGTTCCCTTGCCTATCACCTGCAAGTATTCTATTAGCAAAAACTAGATTTGCATGCTGAGTTGCTGACCAAAATAAGGATCTTAGCACAATGTGCTCAACTCTGACATTTTCTCAACAAGGACATGATATTAACCTCCCATGCAATATAATAGTTCCACCCAATTTCCCAGAATGAGTTCTTAATTTAATTGGTCATTTGAAGTGCATCTATGTAGAAAGAGACTATTGCTTTATTTGAAAGGAGGAAACCACTTATAGATTAAAATTTCTAATGTAAAACAGAAATGTAAGAATAATATCAATGGAACTTGTGAAGGTGAAAAAGAAAATCTTAACTGAAAAGCAAGTTTGTTGAAATGTATCAGCACAAACAAAGGTATAGATTTAACAAATGTATTTTTAAGAAAGATTCTTAGAGGTTGAGAAGCAGCTTATTTAATTATAAAATACATTAATATTTGGAAGAACTTTTCATGGACAAAATTGCAAAAACTAACACTCACTTTATTAAGAGAGTGTTTTTAGTACTTTAATTAGAAAAGAAGTACCCTAATGGTGCAACTGCTTCATTAACGCACTTAGAAAAAATCAAAACTGGAAAAAAAAGAAAAACCAAACAATATTCCCAAACCTATTGCAATAATTGGCAGCATTATCATGGATTTCATGTAGTATATCAAGAATAAGAAGCAATTTTGAATGTACCCTTTCCTTATTATGACCCTTCTTGAATTCTGATGTTCTGATATCTCATATTTGGATTTTGGTATTTTCATATTAAAGATTGCATTTTTTTAAAGAGAGAGAGGGAGAGAGAGAGAAATTTTTAATTTTTATTTTTTTAGTTTTCACTAGACACAACATCTTTATTTTATTTTTATGTGGTGCTGAAGATCGAACCCAGCGCCCTGTGCATGCCAGGCAAGCACACTACTGCTTGAGCCACATCCCCAGCCCCAAAGATTGCATTTTAATAAAAAAAATTGAGGTGTTTTGTCCTGGTTTTTTTTTGGAATTATTTATTACATTATCTTATATTAGAATATGTGTGTGTGTGTGTGTGTATATATATATATATATATATATATATATATATATAGAGAGAGAGAGAGAGAGAGAGAGAGAGAGAGAGAGAGAAGAGAGAGAGAGAGAAAGAGAGAGAGAGAGAAGAGAGATGCAGCACATGAAGGAACATACACAAAAGATAAGTACACTGTATCACTGTATTCTGGATATTTGTCCATAATTTAAAATAAAATATGAAGTTTTAAAGATAGTCATCTTTAACTCTTAATTTCTTAAATAACTGTGGATTAAAGTAACTGGCTGTCTTGTTGGACCAACCTAATATTTAGTATTTATTTTACTTTTTTATTAGCACACAATGACTGCATGTCCTTCTGATCTCATGCTGATATTTCAAAACCTGGAAACAACATGTACTGATCAGATCCAGATAAGTAGCATTTATTCTTTTTTTCTTTATGGTTGGAGCCATTGAATACCTCTTCTCTCATTCTTCATGCAATATTTATATTGTTGTGGATTATAGTCATCCACTATGCTGTGGAACACTAGAACTTATGCCTCCCATCTCTGTTTTTGTATTATCCAGCCTTTTTCTATCCCTCACCCTCTCAAACCTCTAGTAATCACTTTTCTACATTCAGTTCAACATCTCTAGCTTCTGCAAATGGGAGCAAACATGTGGCTCTTGTGTCTCTGATTTATTTCACTTAATGTCATGCTGTCCTTCCATTTCATACATTCTCCTCAAATGAAAGTATTTTATTTTTCTTTATATTTGAATAAGACTCCACTGCTTATATACCACATTTTCTATCCATTCATCCACTGATGGAAACCTAGGTTGATTCCATATCTTGGCTATTGTGAATAGTGTAGGGATATCTTTGATATGTTAATTTAATTTCCTTCAAATATACTTAGAAGTGGGAGAGTTAGAGCATCTGGAAGTTGTATTTTTTTTTCTTTTTGAGGAAGCTTTTTACTGTTTTGCATAATGGCTGCATTGATTTTATATTCACATTAACAGCATATGAGACTTTCCATTTCTCTGCATCCTCACTGGAACTTGTTATTTTTATTTTCTTTTTGATAATAGCCATTCTAATTGGGATAAGAGGATATCTCATTATCTAAATTTGCATTTCCTCAAATATTAACAATATTAAGCATTTTTCATATTTTTTAATTTTCAGTGGACACAACATCTTTATTTTATTTTTATCTGGTGCTGAGGATCGAATCCAGCGCCCCGCATGGTAGTGTGCTTGCCTGGCATAGAGTAAATATCTATTTAGATCATTTACTCATTATTACTTGGATTATTTTGGTCTTTTGTTGCTGCTGTTGAGTTATTTGAGTTTCTGATATATTCAGGATATTAATGCTTTGTCAGATAAATACTCTGCAAATATTTTTCTTCCATTTTGTGGGCGGCCTCTTTACTCTGTTGAGTGATTTCTTTGATGTATACAGCATTCTTCATTTGCGGTAATTCCGTTTGTCTACTTTTGCTTTTGTTTGCTCTGCTATGGGGTTCTTAACACTCCCCCCCACACACACACCATAATTTTCTATATCAATGTTTTTAAATGTTTTCCCTGTGTGTTTGAGATCTCACATTTATGTTGTCAATTCACCGTACGTTATTTTTTTTAATAAAATAAGAGAAACTAATCAAGCTCCTAACTTCTGCATATGTATGCCCAGCACTATTTATTGAAGGTATCTTCCTTTACATCACTTCCTTTCTGATGTTTGATTGAAAATCAGTTGCCTACTGATGTGTACTTGTTTACTTCTAGGATCTCTATTCTGTCCCACTGCCCTATATTTCTTCTTTGTGTCTCTTCTTTTATGACAATATCATGCTGTTTTGGTTTCTTTGGCTCTGTAGCATATCTTTATTTCAAGAATTTTCATGTTTCCAGCTTAGTTCTTTTTATTCATCATTGCTTTAGCTTTTCAGGGATCTTAGTGCTTCCGATGAATCTTAGGATTGTTTGCATTTGGTTTGGTAAAGAAATGTCATTAGTAATTTAATGAGGGTTATATTGAATCTGTTGCTTTGGGTAGTATGGACTTAATGCTTATTTTCACAGATGGATTTACTCTACTTCAGGTTCTTAAGTCTTAATTTCACTATTGTCTTCAAAATAGTTATGCAACTCAAATAATTCAAGATGATAAAAAATGAATTTTAAAAATAAACTCAATCTAAAATCAAGTTTTCAAAATGAAAATTTTTAATCCTTTTCAGCTTTTTTTCTTTTCTATAATAGAAGTACAACTTTCTAAATCAAGTAATAACACTGTCATATGTTTAACATACAATATAAAAAAAAACTTTTTAAAACTATTTTTTATTAAGAAAAAAAGAAGAAAGGAAAAACGTTTACCATGAAAAATGGTTTTTCTAACATGTTTGCTCTAAATTTTATTTCATTGCAGGTGGGCTTTGGCTACTCCAGAAATGTTTAAACTTTTCAAACCTGATTATAAACCCAACTTTCTTTCTCTTCTTATTTCTACATCTTTTCCACATAAACTGACTTGCCAGGCCTTCTTGCTTTGAATAGAAATGGAATGATTTAGGATAAATGGAAAGGTAACCAGGTTCACCACTTTTTAAAATAATGTATCATCTTACTATTTTGACTTAAGATCTTTATAATCTCTTAAACATTCTAATTTTAAAAATGATATTATTAGTTAAAATTTAGTTCCTTACTAAATAATTTTCATTGTCTAGTGCTTTTGATATTTAAAAAGTGGCCTGTAAATTAGCTATACTAGCATTCCATGGTAGGTTGTTAAAAATACAAACTCTCAGACTCTACCTCATAAGTATTGATTTATAATCTATGTTTTTTTAAGAGCATACCTAAATATTCACCTATATGTTAATGCATGGGACACAAAAATTTTAAATTTGTTTGAAATTCACAAATTTCATGAAAATTATGTGATTTTTATTATAAAACACATATTCTTATTAAGTAACAAATGTTTATATTTCATAAAATCTATATGAATTTGTTTAACCAAGTATATCATAATATAAAAACCAGAAAAAATTAGCACATTTAAGTAAAACCTGAGCACAATCATACTTGAAAATTAAATAACAGTATATTAAGTGAAATATGACAACTGCAGAAAGTAAAAACAGAGCAAAACAACAACAACAACAACACAGGATCTCAAATATATATGGAACATTTAAAAAAAAGTCATACTTATAGAAACAATATAATGATAGTCACTAGAGACATGGGTCAGATGTATGATAGATTGGGATGTTGTTTAAAGGATACAAAATTTTAGTTAGAATAAATTCCAGAGATCCATTTTATAATATTGTAACTATAGTTAATTCAAATGTATTGTACATTTGAAAATTCCACAAAGAGTATAATTTGTCCTCAACACAAATAAAAATGTGAGTTGAGAGAGAGACAGAGAGAGAGGAGAGCGAGAGGAGGGGGGAGAGAGAGAGAGGGAGGGAGAGAGAGAGAGAGAGAGAGAGAGAGAGAGAACTGAAAAAAAAAACCCTTATATTTTCTAGTATAATTAAAAACTATACTTAAATTCAATATTTATTCTAAAGAAACAGGAATGAAGAAATATATGACCACTGATTATGAACTTTTAATATTTATGTTAATGTTATTCTGTATTTTTGTAAATATGAAATATACATGAATGTAGTTTATATGTATATATAAATAGGAGAGATTGAAAATCAGAATGCTTAGTTGTTAGCCAAAATTTAGTTTGCTCTCTTTCTTAATAGTACAATCACCAAAGTAGGCTATGCCTATAAAACCATCTTCCCAAGCCTTTTGCACACAGCTAAGTGTGATCAAGTTTGGCCTACAGAATCCCAGGGCAACTCTCAGAAAGTATCCTTAAAGAGAAGGCTATCGTTTGTTTCCTTCTCTTTTCATTTATTATTATTTTTAATGGGTTAGAAAGTTGAAGAAATCATTGTAATTTCAGCAGATATCCAAGGGTCATAAACTTATAGTGCATAGTGGAAAAGCACTATGAAGGACTTGACAGCAACCCTGGATTGCTGACCTTTGGATTTTTAACAAGGGAGATAATAAAACCATGCATCTTTAGCCAATAATAATTGTGCTTCTCTCCTGTATAAAATAAAAACTAATTTTAAAAATAGCATAGAGCTTGACACCTGAAAGTTGTGTGCTATCTCTGACAAAACTTAAAATAAGGTGTTGGCCAAAAGAATTGGAATCAACAAAAGAAATGGGATTGCCTCAAACTAAATTGTTTCTCACTGTACAGGAAATAATTAGTAGATGAAATAAATAACTAGAGAATGGAAAAAATGTAAACTATTTATGTCATGAAGGGTCAATATTGAGAATATGTAAGTAACTTAAAAATCTTAATGACAAAAAATACCCAATTTAAAAATTGGCAAACAATTGAATAGACCTTTCTCAAAAGAAATTCAATGGTCAACAAATATACAAAAAAAGGTTCAATATCATCAGGTATCAAAGTAATGGAAATCAAAACTACAATGGAATATCTTTGTAACCATTATGGAACAAATTATGAAGGATCTTTCAAGCACTAAAAGTAGACCATGCATATGACTGAAAGTTTCCAAGTCCACATATGTAAATAATCAGAATAAATAATGCCAGCCCTCCAAACACATACTTTCATGTCCATGTTTGTTCCCACACCTACACCTTTCACAACAGCTGAGCTAAAGAATCAATCTAGATGATCATCAATGGATGAAAAGTTAAGTCAAATTTGGAATATATATACAGTGGCAAGGAATTCAGAAATTATGAATGATATGATATCTTATTTGCAGAAAATGTATGGAACTGGAGGACATTAAATCAACTACATCATATGAAAAAAAAATCACCATATGTTCTCTTTCCCATGTGTAGTTTTAAAAAAGTTTATTGGAATGCAGAATAGTGATTACTAGAGATAGGGAAGAAATGAGGTATGGTCATAAAAGGGAGGGTGGATTTGATTAGTGTACATTCTATAAATTATTGAAATATTA
This sequence comes from Callospermophilus lateralis, assembly GCF_048772815.1. NCBI lineage: Eukaryota > Metazoa > Chordata > Mammalia > Rodentia > Sciuridae > Callospermophilus > Callospermophilus lateralis. The sequence continues at coordinate 93,387,019 of NC_135310.1, read as the reverse complement.
TGTTGAGTCACATTTATAGGTATAATTAATACATGTTAATAAAAAATAAAACTGAATAAAAATGTGATTTTTTTTTTCATGAGTTGCAGACTAGATCTTAAGTGTTCCTCTCAATTTGACTAAACTTTAGATGGTATGCTTTCTAAATATGTTACTTACTGCCCTCATCTTAAAGCATTTACTCTGAAATAATTTCAGTTGTAAATATTTTTTCTCCCCTTTTGAATTGTAAATATTCTAGAGGTGGGAGGGGAAACACTTCTTTTAAATATAACTGTTAAGAAAAGTAAGTTTTACTCCATGTACCTGTAATGTGTCAAAAATACACTCTACTGTTATGTGTGTATAAGAAAAACAAATAATTAAAAAAAAAACTTTTTAACTACAAAAAAGAAAGTTAGCTCTCTGATCCTGGAGTATGGGAATATAGGAGACCAACTTTAATATATAATAATTAGCAAAAACAGATGGCCTAGTTGCATTGATATTACTCCCTGTCCATCAACACACTCCTGTCTCCCAATAGTTTTTCATTAGCTCATCCCAGCTTTTAAAAATCTTCTTATCTTTTTATTTGTGTGGTGTTAGATAAAATCTTCTTCCTATCATAGTTTCAAGTCCAGTCCCCTTGCCTATTTAACTGGTCTCATGCAAGTTTTTATTTTATTTGATTCAGATATTGTACTTTTGAAAGTATGTGAATCATGTCATGTCCTGGAAAATGTTGGCTAAAAACTTTCACTGTTGATGCCTTTGAAAGTTAGATTTGTGTAAAGCTTAATAGAAAATTATAAGAAAATTTAGAAAGTTGGTGTAGTTGGCTGCTTTTGACAGCTTTAAGTAAAATTCTCAATAAACAAGAAGCAGGATTTTGAAAAAAAAAAAATCTCCAACTAAAGATGCCAGTTGTAAGAAGATAAAGGAAGGCTACTTTGCAAAATATTACAGGTGATAAAGTTTCAAAATTTTCAGTTTTACAGAGTTGAAGACTCAAGCACTTCTCTACCTCAAACTGAAATAGTTATAAACAATGGCACTGAAGCAGCAGTCTCAGCAGGAGAATAAATTGATGTACCAATCAAAGGTTATGAGCCCTCCAAATTCTACAGAGGGCCTTCTCAAGAAGCCTCTATTTAATGGCCATTAAAATGTGGGACAGAGGAAGGTGAACAGACTCGCAGAGATCTGAGAAAAAAGATTAACAATTCATATCTGGATGAAATATTTGAAAGTTTATGTACATTGAAAATTAACCAGAAGAAAGTAAAATGGACACATATACCATTTTAGAGGGAATTGTTATACCAACAGGCTACAAAGTTGGCCTGTAAAAATCAGAAGAAATTTAAAGTAATTCCTGGACTTCTGAAACTGTCATTGGTAGGAAGTGTGCTATGAAAATTGCTGAGCCAGGAGATCATATTGTAATCTCCAAAACAACTTCAGATATGGGAAGGGAGAAAATTGACAAATTAATTTTTATGAGCCCAAATTGGGTGATTTGGGGTATACCTAACAAGGGAAATTATAAGCAGGTATTTCAAATTGTGCTAGAAGAAGGATGTATTTCCTGGACACATGAAATCTTCACAATTCCTGAGCAGCAAAATTGGATTCTACAGCACATGACTAATAGTGTGTTTTCACATCCTTTGTCTTTCCAAAAACAAAAGCGGGGGCAGGGTTTGTTTCTTGAGATGATGTTATCTCTGTTTTATTATCATATTATGTATTTGGGAGAATGTGAAATATCTACACTCAGACTTTGACCTATAAAATGAATTTCAAAATCAAATGGACTTTGGTACATTTTTTTTATTTGGAGAAGTATTGAATATATTTTTTCTTCAATACATGTGAACATGGTTATTTTTGTAACTAAAGAGGACAACAAGAATAGAACCTGCTAGACTTCACCTAATATCTATTTCTTCCTTTATTACTTGGCAATAAAATCCCTTGAATTGTCACTGAGTATGTGGCTACCCAAAATAAAGACTACATTTCCAAGCACCCCTAACAGCAAAGTATGGTCATATGACTAATTTTTAGCTATGAATTTTCATCATAAATAGTATATGTAATGTCCAAAAAGTATTTTAAAAAGGTATGTATGACTATTTTCTAATTTTCTCTTTCTTCTATTAAAGCTGTGATATAATGACTAGATATTCAGAATTTCTACTGGATAACACTTAAAAGGGCCACTTAGTAGGCCCTTACAAGGAGAAAGCTAAAAGAGAACTGGGATCTTTGATGAATTTTTGGAAATTCCTCACCAGTTCTATGCTGCTGAATTATAGCTTTATTTTTATGTGAAAACATAAAATCTTGTGTATAAAAGCCAAAGTTAGTTGTTGCTTTCTGTTATATGCAGTTAAATGTAATTTCAAAAAAAATAGAATCAGCACCTAATAGCCAGCATCACATATGGTATTTCACAATGGAAATACCCAGGACATTTCAATTATACTCAAAATTAGAATATTATTACCTATGATCTTTGTTACTTAATATTGTCTAGAAAGTCTAATATTGAAATGCAAAAAATTACTACATGGAACAAAAAATGATAGATATGCTTACCATTTAGTGATTTTCAATAAAATATATTAAAAGTAACTATTGCAATGAAAAATGAAACAAGAAAACATAAAGTTAACTAAATGATGCCTAATATATATTAAAATTGTTATGGCAGGGGTTGTGAGATTAACAAGAAATTTATTGATATCCCCAGAATGTTGAGAATGGCTGCCTCTGAAAATATGGAATCCGTGTACTTTTAAAAAAATGTTTTAAAAAATTCAGTTAAAAATCATTTTTGTAAGTATTCTTTATCTTTGTTTAAAAGGAAAATAAAACATACAGGTAAGGAACTAGGGTCCTAATTCTATTCAAAAACATTGTGAATAAACATACATAACTTCCTCAAAATTCTAATTTAAGCAGAAGACCTTATTTCTTGACAGATTAACCTTGTCACGAGACTTTATTGCAATAAAGTTTATTCTATATCCAATCTATAGAACTTTGTGGTACAGAAGCTTTTTTTTTATAATCTTGAACATAATAAAGAACCATCTCTTACAATTACACAGTGACTCAGTCTTCCTAGGCTTAATAAAATAGTTAATTACTTTATATAACTGAAATTGAAAATTTTGAGTTGACAGATTAAGTGGATTTTCCCAGTGTGCCTTGTAACCTTTCATGTCAACATATGATTTTGGATGAAATTATTGCTTCAGAAAGTTAGGCAGTTTTAGTTACATCATAGAACATAAACTTAGATACAGCAAGAACTTTGAAGATTCAGACAATTGCCAACAGACTAATTACAACAAGGTCTTTGAAAATGTCTTGCAAGACATGTGAGAATGGTTCTCAGTGTTGTAAATGTTCATATGAAAGTTCTGCTTCTCTTAAAATTTGAGAAAAGTTAGTCTTGTGAAAAAAGTTCTATTAGAATTTGGGAATCCCCCAAAGTAGTGTTTTATTAAAGCTTTATAATTGTTAGGTTCATCACAACAAACTCATACATGCATGGAAATCAATTTCAGTTCATGATCCTTCATTTTCCCTCCCCCTTTCCCTTCCCATCCTCCCTCTCCTCTCCCATTCTTTTTCCTCTACCCTACAGCACATTATTTGCTTGTCTATTTATTCATATTTGATTGGTTAATTTTACCTACACATAAAGGGGAAGTTCCTGTAGTATATTTATATGTGCACATAGAATAATTTTTTTAAATATTCATTCTGTATTGCCTCCCCTCACCCATTCTTTCATTCTGCCTTTCCATGTCCTTCTACATTAGTGATCTTCCCTTCATCTTCATAATATCCTATCCTTCTCTCCCCTTTCCCTTTATTTTTTCTCTAAAATTTATTTTCCTATAAATTTCATATAGGAGAAAAAGCATTGAACCTTTGAGTTTCTGAGTCTGCTTATTTCACGCAGCATAATATTCTTTATTTTCACTGGCTAGTACCATAATTTCATTCATTTTTTTAAAGATTGAGTATTACTTCATTAAATGTGTGTGTACATATGTGTGTATCTCACAATTTCTTATTCAATTCATCTGTTGACAGGCATCTGGGTTGCTACAACAATTTAGCTATTGGGAATTATTATGCTATAAATATTGAAGTGGCTGTATTGCTGTAATATGCCAATTTTAGATGTTTTGGAAAAATACCAAAGAGTGGGATAGCTATGTTATATGGTGGTTTCATCCGTAGTTTTTTGAGAAATCCCCATACCGTTTGTCAGAATGGTTGTAATAATTTGCAGTCCCACCAACAATGTACAAGTGTACTTTTTCCCCCACAACCTAGCCAGCAATTATTATTGTATTCTTGTGCAGTTTTGATTCGCATTTCCCTGATTACTAGAGATATTGAACATTTTTTATGTATTTGCTGACCATTTATGTTTCTTCTTTTGAGATGCTTCTGCTTAGTTCTTTTGCCCATTTATTATTTATTTATTTATTTATTTATTTATTTATTTATTTATTTATTTATTTATTTATTTTGGTGTTAAGTTTATTGAGGTATATGCTGAATACTATCCCCTTATTGGAGGGGTCGCTGACCAAGATTTTCTCCCATTCTGTAGGTTCTCTCTTCATGTTCTTTATTGTATCCTTTGCTGTGCAGAAGTTTTTAGGTTGATGGGATCCCATGTTTTAATTCTTATTTCTTTTTTAATATTTTTTTTTTTTAGTTTTTGATAGACACAATACCTTTATTTAATTAATTTATTTTGATGTGGTGCTATGGATTGAACCCAGTGCCTCATACTTGCAAGACAAGGGTTCTGCTTCTGAGCTACAATCCCAGCCCTGATTCTTGGTTCTTTTCTTGCATTTTGAAGATCTTGTTAAAGAAGTTAGTGCCAACAACTTTATCCTGGAGTGACTCTATATTTTCTTGACTCTGTGCTTTCTTGACTCTATGTTTTCTTGACTCTATGTTTTCTTCTAGCACTTGTAAGTTTTCTGGCCTAAGTATTTGATCCATTTTGATTTGAATTTTGTAAAGAGTGAAAGATAGGGGTCTAGTTTCATTTTTCTATAATATAGCTATCAAGTTTTCCCAGTACTATTTTTTTTAAAAGGTTGCCTTTTCTCTACAATTTATTTTTAGCACCTTTGTTAAGAATCAGATGGCTGTGGTTATGTGGATTTGTCTCTCTATGTCCTATACCGGAACAATATTTTTTACTAAATATTTATCATACATGTGTGCTTTAAGAGATCTTTCCAAATAACTGCCTAAGTTAAACTATCAAATCAACTGGTATTTTGAAATATATTAAGTATTTAGGAATTAATATTTCTGTGTAACCAAAAATTTCAACAAAAACTATGTATGTAAAGATAGATTTTTCAGCAGAAGTAGTATGTAATTATTTAAAGACTCTGCCTAGAAATGAGAAAATCATCACAAGATTATTTTCAAACTTGACTTTTTCTTTAGAAAAATGATATATTTGATCAGGTCATAATTTCTGAGCTCTTCTGTTCCTGATGATTGTATTCTGAATATATTTCTTATACTTTAAGTTTTTGTCTTTTGAGCAGTAAAAAGGTTAGTTTTTCCTTTTTATATGAGCCTAAATGTGTAAGATAGTTTCAACCTTCTTTCAAGGATGCCATTGAATGAGAGGGAATAAAGGACTCCTTTCCCAAGGTTGTTTTCTTGTCACCAACACTCAAGGAACATCCTCACAGGAAGTAAGTTGGAACAAAAATATTTATGAGACTTTATTTCCTCCCAAGCAGATTTTTATTTTAACTTTTTCCAACAACTATTTGTAAAGCATGACTGTATTTAGCTATTTCTTTCTTTGAATTATAATTTTCTCAGTCTCTTGCACTTTATCTTTCATTAATGGGAAGAAACATGAATCTTTAGCAAACCTGAGTCAGTGAGTTTCAAAAGCACCAAAACCAAAACAATGATGCTGATACATCTGTTTTATATTTTTTGTGGTAGAGTCTTTTATGGCATTCAATTATCACAATTGCCAGTTTAAAACCTGAAATTTAGGTGACAATTAAAAAGGATATTTCTATGCTAATGATGTTGGTTTCAAGTTATTTTTTCATAATACTTAAAAAGTACAGCCACAGTGTTGTATAAATTTAGGAGTTAAAAGAAAGCATTTGGATTTATACTTAAAATCTTTTTTTCACAAATATTATTTTAAATCTACTAATAAATTTGTTTGACAGAATTTAGTTCAATTATAGAACTAAAAGTATCTTTGTTTGTTTAGCAAATACATATTGAGCACCAACTCTATTATTTTGATTGCCTGAAAATTGGTATATTGCACCAAGTGAAGCATGTAGTATCATTGACATTTTGTGGAATATCAATAAAAGATATATTAGATACAATTAATAACAAAACATACCTAATTAATTTTGCTATTTCTCATAACTATCTTGTGAAAAAAATGACATAGTTCTTTTTACTTTTTATTAACCCACTAATTGTACATATTAATGGGAATTTCTGTGATATTTCAATACTTGCATGAAGAGAACATTGATCACACCCATCGACCTTTCTTCCATCCTCACCCCACTCATCTCCCCCAGCTGCCTTTTCAGTCCCTAGTGATCACTGTTCTACTTTCAAATTAACATTTTTTTTTCTTTTGTAGTATCCACAGATGAGAGAGAACATATAATTCTTGTGTTGTTGTGTTTGGCATATTTCACACAACATGATGATCTCCAGTTCCATCCATTTTTCTTCAACTGACAGAATTTCATTTTCTCCTTGACTGAAAAATACTGCCATATATATATATATATATATATATATATATATATATATATATACACAAATATTTTCTTTGTTCACTCATCTATGCATTGATTATGTATATTACATTGTGTCATAGAAACATTTTAACAATATTAATTCTTCTGATTCATTAATATCTGTAATATTTACATGTTTTGGTGTTTTCTTAAAATTCTTCCTTCAGTGTTCTGTACCTTTCATTGTAGAGGTCTTTCTTCTCCTTAGTTTAGTCCTAGATTTTGATTTTGGGGAGGTATTGTGAATAAGACTGATGTTTTTATTTCTTTCTCAGAAAATTTGTTATTGGAATAAGGAAAAATACAGATTTTCGTATTTAGAAAATAACTAAGTAATGTTTAAATACAATATCTAAAGTAAGTACTTAGTATTTCTTCAGTGTTAAAGATCATACCTATATTTCTCCTTATAATTCAAGCATACTAATTATTTCATTATTTTTTATAAAAGTAAACTAAAATCAACTATGCTTTATGATTTTATGTAAACAGTCCTTTCTTTGCATTGATATTTAAAAATTATTTACATTAAATTATGTTTATTGAAATATACATCTAGAATTTCATTTATCTACTATATACATGTCTGACTCATTTCCCATGTTTAATTAGATACAGAAATAAGAAAAAAAAATTAAAGCATTAATTTATAATAATGTCATTTCATTCATTTAAATTTCCTAATGTCTGTCTTAGAATTCTAAATTTTGGCTAGTCCTTATATACAAAGCTACTAGGTTTACTTTCTAGAATATTTTAATACATGGACAACAATGTTACTATTCATAAACATAAGTGTGTTTCTTGTAAAAATGAAATTATAATTTTTTAAGTTAACAAATTATATTAAGATTAATATAATATTTATAGTATATAATCCTGCTGGTGAAACGCAATTTCTTGATGTCTTAAAGACTTTTATTTTATCTTCTTTCTCAAAATATTCTGTGCCAGGCATGGTAGCATATTTCTATAATCCCAGCATCTAGGAGGTTGAGACAGGAGGATCTGGAGTTCAAAGGCAGTCTCAGCAAAAACGAAGTGCTAACCACTCAGTGAGACCCTGTCTCTAAATAAAATACAAAAAAGGGGTAAGGATGTGGCTCAGTGGTGAATGTCCCTGAATTCAATCCTTGGTGTACCCTCAAAAAAAATTCTGATACAGATATCCCAATTAGAAGCAATGGGAGATATAGTTAAAGTGAAACTTCTAAATCAAAAGATATGTGGGCTTAATTTTGCTAATTATGATCCTACTTGGATTAAGATTGTTGGAATTGTTCTTTCTAAATTGTAATGATACTACTTGTCTAAACTGCAGGAATAGTGAATACTGCCAATATTTAATTCTTTTAAATATTAAAATTTATTTTTATATCAACTCATAAACATTAATTAATATTTTTTTGAATTTTAATGAGATCAAGGATTTATCAAATGTAGATAATTTGAATTATTTTGTGAGTAGCTATGGTCCTATGATCATTTTTTATATTTTCCAAATATATTTAGGAGTTTTTAATACCTCAGTAAAGTCAATGATTTATAATATGATAAAGATATTTTCTCACTCTGCACTTGGATGTTATATATGTTTGTGTCATTGTTGCCTTACGATATTTTAAAACATTATATAATCATATATTATGTTAGTTTCTTTTTAGAATTCTAGGTTTAAATAATACTTTATGGACTATTTAATCATTATTCTGAAATTTTACAATAGCATTACTTTCTGAGTTTTTATCCTGTAAACAATTGTCTTTGCATCTTATTACATAATTTGGAGAATATATTAAAATTTTAGAGAAATAATAATATTATTTAAGAAATTATTTTAGATTTTTACTTTCGCTAGGTCTTTTAGTAAGTCTGATGCTGATGACATGATCCTATACCTAGCAGACCCAAAAAGTTCTACCAAGAAACTTCTAGAACTAGTAAATGAATTCAGCAAAGTGACAGGATATAAAATCAACACGCATAAATCAAAGGCATTCCTGTATATCAGTGACAAATCCTCTGAAATGGAAATCAGGACAACTACCCATTCACAATATCCTTAAAAAAATAAAATACTTGGGAATCAACCTAGCAAAAGAGGTGAAAGATCTACACAACAAAAACTACAGAACTCTAAAGAGAGATATAGAAGAAGACCTTAGAAGATGGAAAGGTATACCTTGCTCATGGATAGGCAGAATTGATATTATTAAAATGGTCATATTACCAAAAGCACTTTACAGGTTCAATGCAATTCTGATCAAAATCCCAATGGCATTTCTTGCAGAAATAGAAAAAGCTATCATGAAATTCATCTGGAAAAATAAGAGACCCAGAATAGCTAAAGCAATTCTAAGCAGGAAGAGTGAAAAAGGTGTTATATCGATACCAGATTTTAAACTATACTACAGAGCAATAGTAACAAAAACAGCATGGTACTGGCACCAAAACAGGCTGGTAGACCAATAGTAGAGAATAGAGGACACAGAATTACAACTACATTATATTAGACAAAGGTGCTAAAAGCATGCAATGGAGAAAGGATAGCATCTTCAACAAATGGTGCTGGAAGAACTAGAAATCCATATGCAACAAAATGAAATTGAATCCCTTTCTCTCACCATGCACAAAAGCTAACTCAAAATGGATCAAGGAGCTAGGAATCAAAACAGAGACTCTGTGTCTAATAGAAGAAAAAATTGGCCCCAATCTCCATCACATGGGGTCTGTCCCCAAATTCCTTAATAGGACACCTATAGCACAAGAGTTAAAATCAAGAATCAACAAATGGGATGAATTCAAACTAAAAAACCTGTTCTCAGCAAGAGAAATAATATGTGAGTTAAATAGGGAGCCTACATCCTGGGAACAAATTTTTACCCCTCACACTTCAGATAGAGCTCTAAACAAAGAACTCATAAAGTTAAACAACAACAACAACAACAAAAAATAGATAACCCAATCAACAAATGGGCCAAGGACCTGAATAGATACTTCTCAGCAGAGGATATAGAATCAATCAACAACTACAAGAAAAAATGTTCACCATCTCTAGCAATCAGAGAAATGCAAATTAAAACCACTCTAAGATACCATCTCACTCCAGTAAGAATGGCAGCCATTATGAAATCAAACAACAACAAGTGCTGGCGAGGATGCGGTGGAAAAAGGTACACTCGTACATTGCTGATGGGACTGCAAATTGGTGCATCCAATTTGGAAAGCAGTATGGAGATTCCTTGGAAAGCTGGGAATGGAAAACCATTTTACCCAACTATTCTCCTTTTTGGAGTATACCCAAAAGACCTAAAAAGAGCATACTAACGGGGCACAGCCACATCAATATTTATAGCAGCACAATTCACAATAGCTAGACTGTGGAACCAACCTAGATGCCATTCAATAGATGAATGGATTTTAAAAAGGTGCCATTTATACACAATGGAATATTACACAGCACTAAAAAATAACAAGATCATAGCATTTGCAGGGAAATGGATGGCATTAGAGCAGATTATGCTAAGTGAAGTTAGCCAATCCCTAAAAATCAAGTGCCGAATGTCTTCTCTGATATAAGGGGGGTGACTCAAAATGGAGTAGGGAGGAAGAGCATGAGAAGAAGATTACCTTTAAATAGGGAACAGAGGTGGGAGGGAATGGGAGGGAGAAGGGGAATTGCACGGAAGATGGAAGGAGACCCTCATCGTTATACAAAATACATGTATGATGATATGAGGGGGAAAATATGTCACATTAAATTGGGTAGAGAGAGGTAATGGGAGGGGATGGAGAAGGGGGGATAGGAAGGGCAGCAGAATAAAATAGACACTAGTATTGCTGTATGTATATATGTGTCTGTATAACCAATGTGATTCTGCAACCTGTACAATTGGAAAAATGAGAAATTATACCCCATTTGATTCAAATGTATAATATGTCAAGATCCTTGTATTATCATGAGCAACTAATAAAAAAAGAAATGATTTTAGATTTTTACTTTTGCTATAAATTTGTAAGTCTGAATAAATTAATTGGATGATGATATTTAAGATCAATGATATACAAATAACTACTGACATTTAAATTTATGGACTGGGTATATGTAATCATGAGTAGTAACTTTCCTCCAAAGATTTTCCTAGTGGAATTAAATTTGAATTAGCAATTCAATTTTTAAGAGATTTCAGAAATACTTAATGAACAACTTTATAATTTTGTATATGAGTATTGTATGATGATGATGATACTGCCAAAAACCCCTTGAAAATTTAAAACCATTATGCCAACATGATTCTCATACAAAATGCAGTGGAAAGACTTTGCTCTTTAATCTTGTGACTTAAAACAATTTTTCTGAAAAATATCTCCTAAACCATATCCAAGGTATTTATGAAATCTATGAATGACAACTCATAAATTCAAAATAAATCTAGATTCAAAAAGACAACATAAGAAATTCAAGAAAAGTTTTTTTTAATTAAAATGGCAAGCTTATTAAATACAATCAACCTATGTTTCCAATGGAAAGTTACTTTTCAAATGTTGAAGTGATCATAGATATTAGACTTTGTTAATTTACTTATCAGTTTATTAATCACACATTTGTATATATGGCGTTAGCTTTGTTATAGTGATTGGTGTCTTGATGTAGAGGGTAATAGTCTCAGACCTTGGAAGCAATCAAATTCATAAAAAATACACTGTATGTATGTGCATATTACATACATATTTATACACACACACATACACACGTGTGTATGTCTTTTTAAGACAGCATTTTGAAAGTGCAAAGTAAATGTTACATATTTTGTGTTCTGAGTTGAAAAAGGAAAGCTATTTATACTAAAAGAATGAATAGAAAACTATCAGATTTTTGTTTCTGTTTTCACAGGACAGGGTATTAAACCCAAGGATGCTGTACCATTAATTTATTTTTAATTTCATTTTGAGACAAATTCCAACTAACTTGCTCAGGCTAGAGTTGAACAACCAATCATCTTGCCTCAGCCTCATGGGTGGCTAGGATCACAAGCATGTACCAATGTGCTTGGCTATCCAAGGCTGGAAAATGTAAAACCTGAAGTATTAGAAGTGAAATACCTCAGGACATCGGATGTAATAGGATTGTTTGGTTGATAACTCAAAAGTCTAGGTAACAAAAAACAAAAATAGACAAATAAAAGGGCTAAATCAAACTAAAATGTTTTTGCACAACGAAGAAAATAACTTACATAGTGAAGAAACAACTTACAGAATAAGAGAAAATTAAAATTACATCTGACAAGGGATTAATAGATTGATATCCAGAATTTATAAAAAATTAAAATAACAACACAGCAAAAAAAAAAATTAACCCTTTGTAAAAAATTAACCATAAAGACCTAAATAAATGTTTTTCAAAAGATGATATACAAATGGCTAACAGGCATATAAAAACATCCTTATCATCACTAATCATCAGGGAAATGCAAATCAAAATCACAGGCAGATATCATTGTACACACATTAGCATTACTATTAATAAAATGACAAAACATAACCGTTACCAAGGATATGAAGAAAAGATAAACTTTATGCACTGTTGAAATGTAAATTAGTACAGCCATTATGGAACACAGTATGGAGTTTCTTCAAAATATGAAGCATACCAAGATGCAGTGGAGCAGGCCTGTGATCACTATGGCTCAGCTTGGGAGACTGAGACACTGAGGCAGAGATTTTCAAATTCAAAGCCAGCCACAGATAAAAAGTGAGGAGCTAAGCAACTCTGTGAGACCCTGTCTCTAAATAAAATACAAAAATAAGGCTGGGGATGTAGCTCAGGGGTGGAGGAGTGCCCCTGAATTCAATCACAGGTAGCTGCCCCGCCAACCCCCCAAAATATGAAGCATAAAACTACCATTTAGTTTAGCAGTATGATTTAGATATATACAAACCAAATGAAAATGTTTTGAAGAGATATCTGTACTCCCAGGTTCAATTAGCACTATTCAACACAGCCAAGATAAGAAAAAAAAAAATAAGTTTCCATGAATGTATGAACGGATAAAGAAAATTTAGTGAAATACACAAGGGAATACTATTCAAATGTAAAAACATGTAATACTGCCATTTTGACACCATTGGTGGAACTGGATATTATGATGTTAAGTGAAATTAGAGAGGCACAGAAAGACAAGTAATGCATAATATCATTCCTTTATGGAATTTAAAAAAGATGACTTCATAGAAGAGAGTAGAATAATGCTTACCAGTGGCTAGAGAGATGAAGAGGAATGGTAGAGATCTTGGTCAAAAGTTATATAATTTCTGTTAGGAGGAATACAAAACATTTAGAATAGGCAAAAAAAGAAATTCAAAATTGAAGTCAGGTGCTGTGGCACACACCTGTAATCTTATTGGCTGGATGCTGAGACAGGAGGATTGCAATTTCAAAGACAGCCTCAGCAAATGCAAGGCACTAAGAAACTCAGTCTCAAAAAAAAAAAAAAAAAAAATACAAAATAGGGTTGTCAAGTACCCATGAGTTTAGTCCCCAGTTCCAAAAAAAGAAAAAAAAGAAAGAAAGAAATACAAAATGGATAGGTGATTTCCTGAGGTCAGAGGGTTGTGTGGTAAAGAAGAAGTGGGTGGAGTACATAAATGGGGAATTAGTCATCAGTATTATGAAATTTTAGTTTTGGATATTTAAAATGTTTTAAATCTGACTATCATGATAACTTCATAAATCTTTCAGCATAACAAGAAACAATGAATTTTATAATTTTGTTACTTATTACTTATGTGTGTACTATATATCAATTCACCTGTTTTTTAAAAATGAGACAGAGTTTGGATTTTTACCTGAAAGATGCCTTCATTCTAAACCCAGAAATGCACACACACACACACACACACACACACACACACACACACACAAATTACCACAGTGCTGTTATGTCCTGGTGTATTTATTGTCTATGAAATTGACTTGGGGTCATTGAAGAAAATAGAAATGTAGTCACATACAAGAAACAAAGACTCAGAATTTAACCTGATTATAAAGAAATAAATTATATAATATAAGCAATATGAAGATACATCATTTACATCGATATTTTGAATATTACAACAGAAGCTGAGAGGGTTGAATATCAATCATATATTTAAAAAAAAAATAAATTGGACTAGGAAAAATTTTCAACACAGGTACAAGAACAAGGACACAAACCCCATTATAAAGATTAGCCACAGAATCCTTTTTAAAGGATTTTTCATGCAATATTTATAATAATTGTAATTTATAACTGTTTATATTATCCATATATTTTATCTTACATTTTTATTTTCACTCATATACATCAGATTTTTCGATAGTGTATAAGCACTTTGAGGTTAGAACCATGCATATTGCTATTTCAAATTTTTTTTAGTCTTGTCATCATAATGCTGAAGATGCATTAGCCAAGGTCTTACCTTCTAATATGAAATTAGAAGGACTTTCCTTATGGTCCTTTTAAAATCTAAAAACTAATCCTAACAATATTAGCATTATGTGCTCAAGAATCGTAACACTTGCTGATTGATTTTATAACACATATCTTACTTCTTCATATTAAGAATTTTTAAACAAGTCAAATATCTTTTCTTTGGTATTTTGTAAATGCAAGTGCAACAGAGAAAATGAAAAATACATATAAATATTTTTGGAATTTCTATTAAAGAGACATCCTTTTAAAATATGTTGCATTTAAGTCTGTAAAACTTAAACTTCATGTGTTAAAATTCAAAGTATTTTTGATATTCTTCCATGATATATAAGTAGATGTTTAACTTTAAAATTATTATTACTTCTAAATTTGTAAAAAAGCTACATATTACTGGGAGTATATTAAAAGGTAATAGCTAATGGCTGCTCTTCCAAGATATATTTCTTTGAATGCCTGGTTTTATGTTAACAAGCATAAAAGTCATTTCATTAATATATTCTTTTAAGCTATTTAGATAGGTTTATAATACCTAGCTTATTGAAATACACAATATTAACAAAAAAAGTGTGGAAAAGTATGAGTCTTGTAGAAAATGGAATTGTTTTATTGTTGACCATAACAAGATCCAAAAGTTGTTTTGAGACTCTCCCTTCCTGTGCATTAAGTAATAGTGTATGATTATTTCAAATATTATATTTTATTATAAACTTTGATCTTTATTAAAATGCCTTTAATAGTATAATTTCTCTCTAAATCCTACATGAGACATAGATCATAGGTACTGATATTACATACCAATTTTCATACTGGAGATTTAGTTACAAAACTTTTAGACTTTGTTTGCTTTTCAGTTTAAGCTAGGAGTATAAAAAACACCTGAGTGTTCATATAATTTACTGGGAAATATATCCATTATTATACAAAATAAAAAGTAGTCAGCAAATATTTTCCCACACTTTAGCATTTGTTTTCAGTCTTTCATTTTGCTTCCGCATCAAGAGTTGGAACTCATGATATCAAGCCATGTAGCAAAGCTTTAAGAGTTCAATGTGTAAATGAAGGCTGGTTAGTTAATGCCTAAATGTAATACTCTAGCTGTGATTTTAGACAATTTATTTGCCTTCAAGTTATGTTTCATATGTCTCTAATATGGGAATAATGAGAATAGCTACACTGATGATATACTTATATTTATTTTTTATTATAGAGTAAACACTCAATAAATATCTTTTATTTTGTATTTGTTTTGATTTTTAATCTTAAAATAAGGTACAAATATAATCAAATAATTGCTTGAAATCTTTAATACAGAGAATATTTTATTATCTAATGTTGAGAAAAATCAATAATTGTTTAAAAAGCTTATAAAGTGGTTTTAAGACACTGAAATATCACATATTTTTATTTTACATATTTTATAAACTTTCCATGAGCTTATTGAGATTTTTTATGAAAAACAGATTATTTCTTTGTTTTGCATTTATCTAATATAAACTAAATTGTTTTTTCTTTGTTTAATGGCTATTTAACAAAAATCAAGTAACCAGGAATTATAAACATAAGTGACTTTTCAACCAGTATGCTAACAAATTCAAAATGGTCAGTATGAATTTTCCTCTATTTTTATTTTTTGTAACTAGTAGCAATTATAATCAAGAAGCATAGACATTTTTATAAATGCTGACAGAAGTGCTCACTTAAAAAACGCAGGGCATCTGAGAATTTACGAATACATGTGTTAACCCAAAAGGTAGTTTGGGCTGAAATAGATGGCACTCAACTATTTCCTGTTAGAAGTAAGAAAATGTGTTAATTGCATTTAATATAGTTTATTGCACTGTAGTCAACACAAGCCATCTGTCCGTAGCAGCTGCCTCTTCATGTTTTTAGCAATGCAAGTAACTGTATATATTTTAAGGGCCACACAACTGAACCGTGCCAAACAGCCTTTATTGAGTTTGTTTTCTTATAAGTATGTGGTAAATAAATTTAAAGCAATTATACTGCAATGAATATATTCCATGCCAAATATTCTTCTTGTGTAAGAGTTAACTGTATTTAGCAGTGTATATTGTTACACCTGTATTTGAGAAATAAACAAAAGATTTTCCATTGACCAAAGACAAAAAAATCAAAAAATACAACTAACTACAGTGATTAATATGTAAGGGAAAATGCTATACAAAACTAGATAACCATGCAAACATGTCATCTCCTCAAAAACCCACAGATGCCTTGAGATGCAAGTTTTGCTAACCAGACAAACCTTAATGAGTGTTAGTTGATTTATTTTACCATAGTCAATATAGGTTTACTCCAAGGGGAATTTAACTTAGTCAATATAGGCTTACTCCAAGGGGAACTTACCTCAGCAAGTAAGTGAGCAATATTTCTTTTAGAGAAAAGACAGAACACGGTAAAACACTCATTTAAATACTCATTGAATGCTTTTTTTTGTGCCAGATGCTATTTTTTAGGACACCATATCAAAGTGAATAAATTAGATAAAAAATAGTGCTCATATAAAAAAAAGGGAGGGGGCATGGGGTAATTAATGATGGTGGAATGTGATGATCATTACTATCCAAAGTACAGGTATGAAGATACGAATGGGTGTGAATAAACTATGTACACAACCTGAGATATGAAAAATTGTGCTCTATATGTGTAATAAGAATTTAAATGCATTATGCTGTTGCATAGAAATTAAAAAATTTACATAAAAAGTTGCATTCCAATGAGGAAAAGGAATAGACACACAAATACAATTGAGTAAAATATGCAGTATGTGAGATGATGTTATGTTTTGGGTACAATGAAACTGACAAGGTAGTGTGGGGGAAGGGATGCAATTTTAATTTGAACAAACACCTGGAGGAGGTGAGGAAATGAATTGAATGAAGATCCCTATAAAGACATTTCCAAACCAGAAAATTGGAAAACTTTGAGGCTCAACTTGACCTGGATATTCAAAAAGGAATAAAGCAGTCTAAGAACACAAATTATAAGAGTCTTAAAGTTAATTGCCTCATGTGTTATGTAGTCAAATTTCTAAGTTTAGTTTACCAATCAATGCATATTTATTTCATAAAAAGAAATACTAAATAGAATGTAATATTATTCATTCAAATGACTTATAACCTCTGGCCTGTACAAGGGCATATATTACTTTGAAATATTACTGGAACTTTACTGTTTTTCTTTCTTCTCGATAAATAATTAATTGATATTTTGGATTCCTATCTCATTTGATTCTATGGTTATAAACGAGGACGAGTCAAAACATGAATTTCTGGGACATTTTATTCTCCACTAATAAGAAGAGAACTGATAGAGTGTGAGAGAGACCAGGGAAAAGAAGCAAGAGATGTTTGATAAAATATTCATACATTCACTTATTCATTTTAACATATTTATTGAGCAACTGTGACATGCCAGTATCATGTTAAGCACTGGATTGTGGTAATTTAAAAAATAAACATGATTTTGTCCTTAAGGTAGTTACATACTATTAAGATATTCATATATTATAGAAAAGGCATCTAGAGATTTTGAAAGAACAATCAACAAGTGTATGCATGCAGTGGCCACTACTCCACTTGTTTTGAAAATTGGGGATGGCTTTAAAAATACAAAGGTATTATAAGAGTTTTCTGAAACAAAAATATTATTTTGGTCCAAAAGAGTAATCCAAGAGGCACCACGACCCATGCCTGTAATCCCAGAGGCTCAAGAGGCTGAGGCAGAGGATCACAAGTTCAAG
Organism: Callospermophilus lateralis; assembly: GCF_048772815.1. Classification (NCBI taxonomy): domain Eukaryota; kingdom Metazoa; phylum Chordata; class Mammalia; order Rodentia; family Sciuridae; genus Callospermophilus; species Callospermophilus lateralis. The sequence continues at coordinate 93,368,936 of NC_135310.1, read as the reverse complement.
GATAGCCTCAGCAATTTAGCAAGGCCCTAAGCAAGTTAGCAAGACCCTGCCTCAAAATAGAGAATAAAAAGGGCTGTGGATGTGCCTCAGTGGTTAAGCGCCCTTAGGTTTATTCCTCGTATCAAAGAGAGAGAGAGAGACAGGGGTCAGGGGAAGAGGGAGAAAGGGAAAAAATAATCAATTAATCAAAAAGGATAAACAATGTTGATCATAACAATATTCCCTGTTCTGAAAGGAGACCCCAGGATGGGGCAGAGTCAACATCATTTGTATCTCTGCTAAGCACAGTTGGGGTGAAATATGAGAATGATAGCTTAATGAAGCAGAAGAGAGAAAATAGAGGCTGAGAACATAGACAACCCCTTTGAGGAGTATTGTGATGAATGGTGTGAAGGAGGCAAGAAGTGGAGGTACCTTAAAAATGAATTCTATTTTAAAGGTTAAAGTTACATCACATTTTTTGTTTGTTTGTTTAGGACCTATTTCAGAGAAAATTGATGATAAGGCATAGGTAGGGGTCCATGAGTAAGTGGATTTAATTACAGAATGAGATGAAAAAGCATTTAGTAGAGATATGACAGAGTTGGCATTGGGAAACATCAAGATCTGTCCATCCAGAACACAAAGTATATGGCTTCCGATGCAATTAGGCTCATATATATAGACAAATCAAGAGTTTCTCTTCTAAATTCTTCAACTTTCTCAGTGAGGAAAAACAGTGGGATTATCAGCTAAGTGTGACAATTGATGAGAGTGTACTTAAGGAGAGACACTCTACAAAATAATTACTGTGTTGTTTGGCCCTCTTGAAGGTAGTAGTCATGAATTTAAATTAAAACATTCAGAGAACTGTGTTCAAGAACTTGGCAGTATGTGGGATTTGAAATAAAACAAACATTGGAAGTTCATCGGGTAAATAATTCTTGTCAATGACCGAACTTGCTGGAGGGTCCAGTAGCACACTAGTTCTCTGAAGACAAGAGGTATACTGGTGATCTCAGTAAAAGTTGTCAGGAACCTTCAAAAAGTCACAGTGTCTTCAAAGAGCCAACAATAATATTCTGTTTTCAAAATACTCATCTTGAAGAAGTTGTGCAACATGAAAATCTCTGAAATTTACATTATTGGACACATACAATAATCAGGATAAATCATTTTACATTTAATATTAATAATTTGTTTATAGCTCTACACTAAGAAATGATTATATACCATGTTTTATATCTATTAATGAAAAAACACATTTTTTTTTCATATTAAGTGAACTTCTCACTGCAAACCCTTATATCTATCTCCTCCCATAGTTTACAATTGTAGACTCAGCCTGTGCTTAAAAAAGTGGGACTTCTGGGGATATATGTCAATAGTAGGGCTCTTTCCTTTTACCTAGCATGCATAAGGCTTTGGGTTCCTTCCATGGTACTCCCTCCCCATAAAGGACAAAAGTAAAAGGAAGGGAAATATCATGCAACAAGAAAACTCTGATATTGAAGTCAGAAATGATGTAGGCCTTACAATTAATTGGCAACTTAAAAATGTCCACACAATTATCAAGCAGTTATGATCCAAACACATGGGGTTGACATTTTTCCATAAAAAAAAAATTTTACACATTTATATGCAATTTCTACCTGATTTATTATAGTCTGGTTCTCCAATATAGAACAATATTTTCAAAAATTATCATTGCCTAGGATGTACTCCAAGTTGATTGTATTTAAAATTCTTGATTTGTGATCCAGTCATCCAATCCACATGTTTTCTTCTCTGTGTGTTTGTTTTGCAGCTTTCCAGGGTATCCTAATGTGTAGACAGCACTGCAGTGCACTACTCTAACAGGGCTTTTCATACTTTCTTCCTATGTATATAAACTACCATGTCTTGTTAAAA